>NC_083597.1:2924436-3231754 GCF_020882245.1 Rhopalosiphum padi
ATCATTAGTATCTTTGTACCCCTCCAGCATCTACAATAAATAATAAGACTTAGGATAGCTTGTATAAAAATCCGCCTGTAAATATCACGGGCTTCTATATATATATATAAATATATTATAATACCGTGTATGATAATACTAGATAAGGTACTACGTATGATAACCATATTCTTACTCTATTTTGCAAACACAGATAAATATTGTTTTATATATCTGTGGTTGCAAATTAAATTATAAGCAGCTGATTAAACGACCGTCATATTTTCAGTTGACAAAACATTATATTAAATTCTCTATACAGAACATGGCTAAATATATAAATATATTTAGCCATGATACAGAATGTATTAGGAATAAGTCTGATTACCAGTTTTTAACTTTTAAATGGTAAAATGACATAATAATAATTCTAGAAAATGCATTAAAAATAATTTGTATTTTTTAAAAAGAAACAATTAATAGGTACCAATTGGCAATTAGTATACCAATATATATATTATTTTTAATAATATGAACAATACAAATTACAGTTTTTGTTGATTCACAAAATCACAGGTTTTAATTTATAATTTATTAATTTAAAAAAATATGTACTACTTAAAGTACGTCAAATACATCAAATAGGTACCTTATTTGGTATATATATATTTTTGTGACAGGTTAAAATAAAAAATTATATTATTGATTATTAAATAAAATTAACTTAGTTAACAGACGGCGTTTATTAACAACCGTGGAATTTTTTTGTCCAAGCAACATAATCCAAACATTGCAAACAAATTTTTAAGTACTATTTATATATAATTGTCACCAAAATCTAATTTATGACTATCCAATAAACTTTCTTGAGAGAACATCTATGGACGGTTGCACAAAAAACATCCAATATTTATTCTATTGATCCGATAATTTATTGACTCCATACATTTTATCGGTTTGATAAAATATTTTATCGATGGATAAATATTAAAAATCGTTGTACAAATCATTGTTTATATTATATTATATTATACTCTATTTATTATATTTGAGAATATAAAATTATATGCAAATTGACATTTTATTCAAAAATAGTAAAAAACAAATATCTTATTATTATGTTGATAAAATTTATTGGACCAATAACAATTTATTGAACCAATATAGTTTTGTGCGACCGACCCCTAGTAGGTATTTTTAAAAATATAATTTTAAAGGTAGGTAATTTTTTGTTAAAATTATTATTTTAGATGTTAAAGGCGAGGTAATAGAAGTGAAATTACTTGTTTAATCAATAAGGTTGCTCAAGGGTGACTTGGAAGTTGGAACCATAAAGATAAAAGCTCTGAGATCCGAGAAAAGCTTATTGAACGATATTCGTCAATTATAATACTATTTATTTATTTGTCATTTGAACGAAAAATACAAACTTTTTGATAAGATCACAGAAACGAGAAATTAACAAACCTGGCAACACTGTTTAATATATTACTTGATAGTATGGGTACAGTTCGGCCCCTGAGATAATTTGTATCGATCCCTCCTGGGCATCGAGCAATAGTTGGATCCACAGATATATATATTTATATATATATATATATCTGTGGTTGGATCTTTGGTTAGGTAACTTTACTATGTAACTATGTAAGTAATTTTACTCTATGGGTTAGATCGAAGTATTCCAAGTTACTGGTATACAAGTATCCTGATTACTACGCATGCCCACTGAAGTAGTTGTATCACAGTTAGTATAACCGTGGTTGTATCAGAGAATGTTCTGTGGTTGTATACAGTATTGTATATGATAATATTATTATGCTTTACAGTCTACACTTTGCTTTATCATAATAACAAAATACCGTAAACAATTATTGAACTACTGTCAACAATTTAGTTAATTAATTTTTTTTTCTTTACATTTTTATTTTCTTCTGTATATGTTTTGTATTTGAATTATTAAACCAGTAGACTGGTTAATGTATTATGTATTTTCGTTTTGATAATCTAATAGTAGATATTTAGTAACGAGCTAAGTTATTATGTAGGTTAATTATTGTTTCTCGATTTTTGTGATATTAAATTTAACAGTACCTAGCATTAGGTAGCATAGACAATGATGTGTTTATGACGTTATAAACATACATTATGGGTTTTTCATACGAGAAGCGTCCATTAAAGAGGCCTCGTCTTGGTCCACCCGATGTTTATCCACAAGAACCCAAACAAAAAGAGGTGATTTTTAATTATAATAAACAATAAAAACTATTTTAAATGATTAATGTATTTTAATTATAATGTTAGGATGAATTAACAACTATTAATGTGAAACATGGGTTCACAACATCACTTACTATATCAGATGAACATCAACATGGAACAGCTCGTAATTATAATATTACAGCATCTAAAATTGGTGCGTTCTTCAATGCAATTATTAATAAAAAAGAAGAACTTAATACCTTAGTGGATACCGGGCGTAAAAGGTTACAAATAAATCCAAAAGATAATTTTTGGCCTGCTACTGCCCGATCGAAGACTACTGTTGAAGCTTGGTTTAAAGATTTAGCTGGATTTAAACCATTAAATATACTTTCTAAGAAGGCAAGTATCTTAGCTATATTTAAATTATATAACTAAAGAAATTAGTCAGATTTATCTACAATTCATAATCTACAGCAAAACTATTTCCAGACATAGTATTTAATGAAAAATACCTACTTTAATTTAATTGCACCTATAATTAAATATTTGATTTTTATGATCATGTTTATAAACATTTAATTTTGTTTGGCGTATATTCAAAATAATATTATAAGAATTCAAAAACTTTGCAGGCTCCCAATTTTAACAAGAAAGAAGAAATATTTATGTTATTATGTGAATATAATGTCCCATTAATTCGTGCTACATGGTTTATAAAATTAAGTTCTGCGTATACGATTGCCGTGTCTGAAGCAAAAATAAAATCTAAACGTCAATTGCCCGATCCTACACTTGGTAAGTCATTTTTATTCAGCTATATGTCTAATCTTATTACAATAGCATATACTAATCAATTTAGAATGGACGAGTACTTTGTTAAAGTTTACTAAAGAACAACTAACTAAACTTCAAGATTATTATCAAAACACTAATTTGTCAATGAGTTCATCACATTACTTGTCAATGAGCGAAGAACAAAAAGTTTCACTTAAACAATGGAATTATTGTACAACTCTCATTAAATATATGTATCAGGTAAATTGTGTTCTTGTTTTATTTTTATGATATATTTTGATGAATATATTATTGTATTTAGGAAGGACTACTAGATCGGCAAGAGGTTCTTCAATGGATTTTAGATATGCTTGAACGTTATAAATCATCATCTAACAGTGAAGATGGTTTATTAAAAGTATTAAGTCCTTTAGCTTTACAGTATTGTTCAGAATTTTGTCAATCTGAACTTCTTAGCAGAAAATTAGTTTATTTTTGTTCTCGTAAATTAAATACAATATGCAATTCAGTAATCGACTTAAATCCGCCACAGAGCCCTACTTCAAAAGGAGCTTCAAATAATAGTGTTCCAAGGTATAATACTAAAGTGTATACAATTTATATAAAACTTTAATAAAACTATATTTTAGCAATACTTCTAATGCTACTAATGCTGCATCTACCTTGAATGATATGATGTCTTGTCCTCATCATAGAGATATTTTACTTCCTCTTAGCTGTATAATTCAAGTATGTAATGAAAAAACTTGAAATTTGTATTCTTCACAATAATTGTACAATAAACTTTTTTTTCTAGGTAATTTTATTAGAATGTCCTACTTCCCTTACATGGAATCATTCAGGCGGTGGCAAACTTCCATTTGTTCTAAATGGATCACCTTTAGATTCTCTTCCTTGTTCGCCAGTAGTCTTACCAATGCCTCAGAGAACAAATAATATTCTATTAAGGTAATTTAAAATATGTATTTGTTTTAATATAAATTTGTAATTATTCCTGTAAAAAACAAAATGTATAAACAATAATAAAACTAGTTTATTTGATTATTTATTATTTATTTCTTTTAAAAAGGTTGCTCTTTGTGACTGATTTTTTACTGATTTAAAGAATGTTTATTATAATTAGGGCTATGATTTCTATACAAATACATGTTTTTTTACTTAAGTCCAAGTTGATTGATTGTCAGTTATGTTTGGCTTATTCTTGATTAGATAGTACAATTTTTTTTTGCATATTTTGAACATAATGCATATAATTGCATGTATATACATTTTTGAGAATCTTGTTAATTTGAAATGGTATTTATTTTATGAACGTCTATAATTATTAGTTTATTTATCGTATTATTGTAAATATACTACTTATCTTAACTAAAATGGACTTAATACTAAAGAGGAATAAAGGAATCAAAACATTTCTAAAAATGTGTAACATTATAAATGGTGAATATAAAACAGAAGAAAAAGATGTTTTTATTACTTTAAATCCGGGACAAATCACGTTACTTAAATATGCTCCAACAACATTGTGTGATGTGGAAAAGAGTTTCAGCCAATATAAATCTTTGATTTAATCACCAGTCGTTCACATTTGAAAATTTAAAAACTTAATTTAATAGCATGTAATAATATTAATTATTAACTAACATTAAAAAAATAATTGTTTTTGCATATTTTACAATGTTTTACTGCATAGAAATCCTAGCCCTAAATTTATAATATATAGAATTTTAGACTTAGCATTATTAATATGAATTGCTTTTAGAACATATTAAACTTAATTTGTATTATTGGTTGCTACAATTTTGAGAAGTATTTCAAATATTTTTGTTTTATTTATAGAAAACAACTTAAACAAGCAGAAGAAATTGTTAAAATAAGAAGTCAAGCAGCAGAAGGTAGATGGTGTTTGGATAAATTTCATAAATCATCAATTGGTACATAAAATAAAATATACATTTATTATTTACAAATAATTATTTTTGACAAATATTTTTGTATTTTGGCTGTTTAGGAGCAAAAACAATAAAAATTTTAAATGTTTTGGATGCATTAGATCGTCACAGTTTTGAGCGAATTGATCAAAATAATTCTTTAGATACACTATATAATAAAATATTTTTACCACCAAATTCTAAAGACAATTCTAATCC
The DNA here is from genome assembly GCF_020882245.1 of Rhopalosiphum padi. Taxonomy (NCBI): domain Eukaryota; kingdom Metazoa; phylum Arthropoda; class Insecta; order Hemiptera; family Aphididae; genus Rhopalosiphum; species Rhopalosiphum padi. The sequence goes on from NC_083597.1 coordinate 2,929,563, forward strand.
ACTTCTTGCTGTTGGGAATATTTCTATGCCTACAGAAAATGAAACTTTGAAAGACAATAGATCTGAATATGTAAATATAATATTAGTATTTGTTTTATATATTAAATTTATTGTACTAATTTTATTTTATTGATTAGAATGTTGAACAAGATCAAATTGTTGTGAAAGTTTTATGTGAATGGGCTCTAAGTAATTTAAGACGAGGTGAACATCGTGGTATGGCTGTGGCTAAATTACTAGATAAACGCCAAGCTGAAATCACTGGTCGTGAAAGTGATTCGTCTGTAGAAATTGTACCCGGAGGCCCTAGTGAAGATAAAGATTCTATTGTTTCAACACCAGCAACTCTACCACTTTTTCAACCACTTTTAATGCATTTTCTTGATCATGATGCACCAGTGCTTGGTATGAATTTAATTCATAAAATATAAAAGAATTTTACACTCATATAATGATTATTTTAGATAATACAAGTACAAGTCGTACAACTTTTACAAATTTAGTACATTTATTTACTGAACTTATACGAAATGATGTATTTTCACATGATGCATACATGTGTACATTAATATCAAGAGGGGATTTGCAATCAACTAATAATATCGGTAATTTTAAATTAATTGAATATAGTCAACAATTATAACATTTATTTAATAAATCATACTATCTTAGGAATATGTCAACCAGGAAGCAATAAGCCAGCAGATACACCTTCAGGTGCTGGACCATCTCAAGCACAAGTTCACATGGAAGATGACAATCTTTTTGATTTAAAACCAAATGTTCCAGTAAGTATGACTTAAACTTTAGGTAGTGAAATCTAATAAGTTGTTATAATATCTTAATCTTATATAACAATACTTATGTTTATTATAATTTTAGTTAAATTCATTCAATTATATGAAATATTAAAAAATATGTACCATGTATCAATTTGTTTGTTATTATTTTAAACAGTTCTAAATTTTAAATTAATTATAAATTTTAGGAGCATCATAGTCGGCATATGGATTATGATGATAGTAAAATAGATGATGATCTTGATAAATTACTTCAGCATATCAAAGAGGAACAACAGAATTCAATGGTATTGATTAATAATCATATACATTTTTATAATATATATAATCAACAAATAATACTTTTTCACTTTTAAAATTTTTTAAGGACGCACCTGATTCTCCAAAAGTTGAGCCATTTGCTGGTTCTTCAATTGGAGGATTGGAATCAAATGATCCATCAACAAACACTAATGACAATATGTATAAATGTCGACCATCTCGACATTTATTATATGCTACACATTTTCCTTTACCATTGGTAAATTTATCAAACACTAAAAATAAATAAATTTTTTTTTAATAATACATTCATTTGTTTATTAAATATCTAGGATGAAGAAACCACAAGTCATGATTGTAATCAAAGGCATGTATTATTGTATGGTTTTGGTAAAATGAGAGATGATGCTAGACACACTATTAAGCGTATTAGTAAAGATATTTGTAAATTATTTAGTAAGAAATTTAGTATTGATATAGCTGAAGGTAAATATTAAATACTATTTAAAAATTATTATATGTAATTTTAAATTGTGTAACTTCAATAATAGGTGGAAAAGTCAAGAAACATTCTAGAAATGAATTTAACTTTGAAGCAACTACAGCTCGTGTACAAAATTTATCATATTTTGATCAACATGTTGTAACTTGGCAATGTAGTCTCAATGTACTTGAAGCAATAAATGCATTTGCAACTGGTAATAATTATGTTTTTTTTTTTATAAATATATTAAAATTGGTATGTATATTAATTGTAATTCTAAAATATGTTTTTATTATTATTTAAAATAGGCAACTCAAATTATCTTCCAGTTCAAGAACATGTAGCATTTTTATTTGATCTTATGGAGTTAGCATTAAATGTCAATACACTTCTTGATGTCTGTATTCAGGTAAACATGACTACTTATTATATAATATACTTGGTTCATAAATCTATTGAAATATGAATATAATTAATTTTAGTAAACTTTTATGGTTACCTAGCATATTTAATACCTACATTAACACTTTCAACGCCACTCATGATTTCGTGGATTATATCGTGATGCCGTGTTGTTCATACCGGATGAGATGATTCCGATAACGCGAATCTAAAAATAACGAAAACCCACCCAATTATAGATTTAAATTTAGAGTTTATTGTCTATAGCCGGTGTACATATCAGAGTTTATTAAAATAAAATCGACAAAATTATGGCAGATACAAACATAAATGTTACTGACGTGTCACTGGCCCAATGGAATAAACTCTGTTGACGCGTATACGCGTCAGCGGTGTTAAAAGTGTTAATTTTGTACTTATATTTAAGAATTTTATTTGAAATTCAGAAGAATGGGCATAATATTAATGTATCAAAAATGTTCTAATATTTACTCTATATTTCAGAATAATATTTTCATGTTATATTTATTTATTGAAGTTAATCTAATTTAATACTTTTTAATTGAATTCATAGATATTAATGGATATACCAGACGTTGAGGCACAATTGGCTGCTAAAGGATCATCTTTAGTACGAATTTATACAACATCCTTAGTTCTATACATAGTTGGAGTATTGCGTAGATATCATTGTTGCCTTTTATGTGAGAATATAGTCTTATTATTATTATTATTTTTTATATATAATGAAGTAATGAAAAGCTATCAATTAAATACTGTGGTTTTAAATTAATTATATTATCATTTTGTTTATTATTTATTTTTAGTAAATCAAGAACAAGTAGTTGGTGCTTTTGAAAATCTATACCGCGTTGTCAAACATGTATCAAATCCTGCAGATTGCTTAAGTGTTGAACGTTGTGTTCTTTCTCATTTGTATGATTTATACATATCTGCTGCGCCTCTTTTAAAAGGTCGCCTGCCTGGAGCCGAACCATTTAATACTTTATACACAAAAATTCGACAAACACTCCATGCAAATCTTCAACCATCTACTATGACACATGGAAATTGGAATTCTAGTTACATGAATGATTTAATAATGACCTATAGAAGAGGATGTTAGTATTTTTTTCTTATATTATTAATATAAAAATAATGAATATATTATGGTCAATTTATTCAGGTAAAATTGATCCTGGTTGGCATAGACAATTAAACGAATCCCAAAGTAATCGATACAGTTTAGTATGTAATGTTGTAATAGCTGTTGCTACTGAAACTTCGGATATTGAACGTTTAAACGATTTAGCTATACTTAGTGCAGAATTAACAGCATCATGTAGTTCATTAGCATCTGAATGGCTAGGTAATATTAAATCATTAAACATTTTGATTAAATTCATTAACTATAATAAATATATTAACAATTTTTCAGGGGTATTGATGGCTTTGTGTTGTTCTTCTAATAATCCCATTATTTTTGGAGAAGTTTTATCACGGGTGGATATGAGCGATATCACTGTACACAATTCTTTAGCATTATTTACTTCTATTCTTGTTGGTAAGTATCATAAATTATGATCCTTACATTTTTATGATTTTTTGTATCTACAACAGAAGAACATAAGAAATTAATTAATCATTGAATATCAAATTATTTATTTTTAGCCCGCCATTGTTTTTCCTTGGAAGATTTTGTAGTACATGTAGCTTTACCATCTCTTTTGACAGTCAGTAATGAAGGTAAATATTTTAAAGTACCAGTACTTTTAAGATTTTTAAATAATAATATATTATTTATTAATTATTTTATACTTTTAAAGGTCATGGAGCTGCAGATACAGATCCAGAGGCAGAAGCATCGGCTAGACTCACATGTCATTTATTGTTACGTCTCTTTAAAACTACTGAAGTGCCTCAACCCAGTCTTTATTCAGTTGGTGTGTGAATTCACAATAAAAAACCAAGAATGAAAAATTGAAAATAAATAATATTTCAATATTTGTATAAAATATGTTTTAGGTACATCTCCAAACCCTATATCAAACTCAAATTCTAGCTGCAGCATTAAACAAAGTTGTGATAGACATTTGTTAGCTGCAGCTCATAATAATATAAGAGTTGGTCCTTTATTAGCTGTATTAAAAGCTATTATAGTAGTTGGGGATGCTACAGCACAACGTCCCAATCAATCAATAAAGAAATCACCTTCGAGCCAAGTTAGTACTCCTGGTGGTACAAGTAAGATGCCTAGTGAATTGTCAATTAGCCATATTCTAGGCACATCTGATATTCTTGGTGGTTCAGCTGATCATTTACTAATGGAATTAGGAGGGTATTATAATATAATCATAATATTATTACTTAATTCTAATTTAAAAAATGTTTTTAGCCTAGGAAATGCTGATACTCAAGCACCTGGCTTATCTGACTTGGCACAATTTGTATTAAGAGAAATATGTAGTCAAGAATGGGTATTAGAACGTTGTTTGCAAAATCCTGAAGAATTGTGTCATCAAGATATGCTTTTGGACAGTATGCTATCATCAAAACAGGTAAAATAATATTTTTGAAATTATTATTAACTTTTAAAATAATTTAATAACTTAATGATTAGGCTCAAAGACTTTTGCATATGATATGTTATCCAGAAACAGCAAGTGGATCTGATATTTCTTTAGATTCAAGAACAATAATTACTAACATTTTAGAGGTAATAATAATGTTTTCTTAATATAACGCTTAGTACTAATAATTAATTTTGATTATTGTTTGTATTTTTAGAATTCTGATCAATGGACTCTTAGAATGTCTTGGTTAGAAATGCAACTTATGTTTAAACAATTTTCACCAAATTCACCTGATTTAAATCAATGGCTGGATATAGTTGCTAAAGCAGCTATAGATATGTTCCAACACAACTTAAATACCCAAAACAAGTAACTAATATGTATTATTAATAATCAGATTAAACGTTTTAGATTTTTTGTTCAAAATATATAATTAACAATCTGCGTAATGTATAATAGTATAAATTATAATTAAATAGTGTTTGAAAATTAAGGTTAGATTTTAATTAGATATGAATATATGACCAAAATTATATAAGCTGACTTTATAGTTAATGGCTTTAAGATAGTTATTAACATTGAACTTAGTATAAAGTGGATGGTATTTAATTTGGGATTATAGTGACTAGTGACATAACAAAGAGTATTTGTTATTAATTTAAGACTTAATTGAAAAGGTCAAGTTAAGTTTTAATTTGGTATTTTAACTGAACCCCAACATTTGATACCTACTATATATTATTGTTGAAAAATATAGTTATTTTAATAATTTTGTTTTCTAATGAAATATTTGATCAAATAAATTACCTTAATTTCAAATGTATAGTCTAAAAAAAAATAATTTTTAAGGTATAATGTACTTGTATCTAATTAATTTTGTATACTATAAACGATTATAATTAATAACAACAAACAACTTATATATTACTTATGTTTATTTTTAAAATTGTTTTAGGAGTGAAAACATTAAAAAAACTCATTCAATGTGGTTATTAGCACCACTTATTTCAAAGTTGCCTAGTGCAGTTCAAGGAAGAGTGTTAAAAGTAGCTGGTAAATAATTATTTTAAATTTAAAAATTGATATACAATATTATACATTATATACACATATTTAAATTATATTATATATATTAATTTTCTTCTTAGAATCTAATTTTGCATTGTTATTGGTTTAAGGTCAAGTATTAGAGAGTGGAAATATGATTGGATTGGGTGGTTCCAATTCTGGTAATGTTACTCCAATTACTACCCATGGTGTAAGTGGAGGTGGCAGTAGTAGTCGAAGTAGTAATAAAGGCACTCCACCTCACCCTCGACCTTCTCAAAATACTAATTCTATACCCCCACCGCCAGCTATTTTGGCTTATCATCAGCCATTTTTGTCATTAGTACTCAGTTGCCTTAAAGGACAAGATGATCAACGCGAAAATTTACTTTCATCTGTACATAATCAGTTGTCTCAATATTTAGTATTATCAAAGGAGGTAAATAAATCAATACGTTTGATAAACACCTTAGACGAGGTTCTTTATATATTATTATTGTTAATAGGAACGTCTTGGAATTCAAGAAGGTTGTGCCAGCAATAAAGAAGTAGATGCCGCGCAAGACGCACTTGCATTGAGGTTTAGCTTAGTAGGAGGCATGTTTGATACAATTCAGCGAAGTACTGCTTTGACAACTGATTGGGCAGTTCTTTTTGTGCAGCTTGTGACATATTCAGTGATAGATTTAACTAATAACACGTAAGCTGTTTGTTAAAAAAAAAACCCATAGCTTAAAAATAATTTCTAATATTATATTGTAGGAAATTGTTTAACACGGTAATAGATATGTTGGCTACTTTAATACATTCAACTCTTGTAACTGATTCTCAAACTGAAAAAGGAGAAGAAAATCGAAAACACTATCAAAATTTAATAAAAAAATTAAAAAAAGTAAAATATTTTAGAAAATAAACATCAACATTATTCTTATCAATATTATTTTTAGGAAGTTGGAGAAAAACATTCTTTATCCATTTCACAAGTTAGACAACTTTTGCCTCTGGGCAAACAGCAATGTGAAATCATTACCTGTGAACAAATTGGCACTGACATCAAAGGGAATAAGATTTCTTCTGGTTTAGATTCTAATGATAAGCAAGGTTTGAAAGTATGTGATAAACAGCGTGTAAGTGCTTGGGATTTATTAGAAGGACATAAAAATCCAGCTCCATTATCATGGTCATGGTTTAGTGCTGTGCGCGTTGAACGTAAACCATTATGGTATGAAGAAAATCACAGGATGCTTAAATTCCATACACATTCATTAGTGAAGTCGGCATCATATTTCTTAGAACCTTTGCCTTTACCTCCTGAGGATTTAGAACCTCCTCAAGAAAAACCTGTAAGTACTAGATTTTTAATCTATTCTTATTTATTATTAATTAAACATTCTTTTTTTGATGTTTTTATCAAAATATTTTATACTTATGAATATGTTAATATTTTGATGATTAGTTTATGTTTTATTATTATAATTTATTATAATTTATTTATTTTTATATTTGATTTACGAAGTGTTTTAATTTCTATTATATGGGGCTTTTAAGTTAACATTTTTTCTGGGAAATTGAAAAGAACAGTACATTCATTTGTAAAGTAGTGTCCTTGTGTTTATTGTAATCAGATCAAAGGAGTTAGTTCTGGGATGAACATGGGTTCAGGGCCAGGACGTCCAGATACACCATCTTCAGTACCTGAGTCACCAGGTAGAGGTGTTAAACGTAATATGAAAACTCAAGGAGGACCCCCCAATCCTAGACGTAAGAAACAACAACAACCTCCACCTATGTCACCTATGACTCCTAATGCTCAAATGGGACCAGGTCCTCAAATGCATCCACAAATGCAGGTAGCTACATAACTAATATTTAATAATTATAAACATTTTTATATCGTACATAATACTACTCAGTAGAATATAGCACAATAGCAATATTAATTATTTATTTATAATAATACTTATACATAAATAATTATTTTATGAACAATTTTAACAACTTAATATAGTTTTTAGAAGAATATTATAATTATGCTGAGATTTCAATTAACTTTGAATCTTTTTTCTAATTTTAGCTATACTACTTTTTTCCTGTATATTTTCTATGTACAATAGATATTAAATTTTATAAATTTTGCATAAGTAATATTTTTGATGCAATAATTGTTTTATTAAAGTATAATTACATTTTTGATGAGACATTTTCTTAGTTTTTTTTAGGTCATCAAATTCACAGTCCTAATTATAATGTTTCCATTTAATACTAAGAAAATGTATATTTTAGTTTTGATTATCAATGATTATTATCATAGTTAATACTTATAAATAATAAATATATAATATAAATAATTAATAATTTGAAGTCCTATTTAAATCCTAGTTAATTTTATATATTTATAATAGAATTCACAAGGTCAGCATATGGGGTATAGTGGAGGTATGTTTCCCATGCAACCAGGTCCAGGTCCAGTTCCTAGTGCTGGTCCTGTTCCAGTTCCTGGACCAGCTCCTGGACCAACTCCAACTCAAAATCCTCAGTGGGGTAGTTATGGTCAGCAAGCACCACAAGGAGGTCCTAACTTTTATCCTCAACAAGTGCCTCCAACACCTGTCCCAGGTCCAGGATCAAGATTTGATCGTCCAGGAAATACTTCTAAACAAGCATTGAGTCATATGCTTCGTATGCGGTTACCCACTAACCAATACATGGGTCAAACAGGACAGCAACCAAATATGAATCCCAATTTCCAACCTATGCCTAGACAGCAATTTATAAGGTAAATTATTATTCAATTGATGATCGATAATAAAATTATTTTTATCTTATAATATACTTGTGTCATTAGAAGAGGACAAAATAATGTACCAATTCAGCCTCCTCAGCAAAATACTCCGCAAATGTATCCAACACAGCAACCAACACAAATGTATTCCAATATGCAACAAAGTAAGTCCATAAATAATTGCATTATAAAATTGAATTTTAAACATTGTACCTATTTATTAGGTATGAATCAAAACTATGGGGGTTATGTAGGACAACAACCTGGAATGAGACCTCCATATATGCAAGTAAGTACTTAAATTAAACATTAATATTTTTTATTTATCTATCATGGTTTCACCATTCACCAATTTATCTTTAAAATGTTTTTGGAACTGTATTGTTTAATATTATTTGTCCCCAATTAAAACAAGTAAAATACAAATTCATGGATAACATTACTCTTGTAGAATCTAAGGTAATCTGTAAAAAATACCAAGAAAAAAAGAACAGGGAATAAACCAAACAAAAAAAGAACAGGGAATAAAGAACAACCAATTTACCAAAGAAAAATGAACAAATTTACAATTTTTTTTATTCATTTTGACAAAAAATGTAGTACTTAATCAAATTAAATAATTACAAAATTCATTATACTGTTTAAAATATAAATTATTAAATTATACAACTAATATTATTACCCATTTTTGGCCACAAAATGTCCGTGTCATTAAATGTCCATACATCTATAGATTGGTTGTAGAAATTGGGATGGTTTTTTGAAAAAATATTAATGTCTTACTTTACTTGTCTTTACTAATGTTTTAGTATCATAATTACTTTATTTTCATCCAGAAATGCAAGAAGATTATGTATAGTATTTAATTAACTTTGTTGCTAAGTAGTCAGTTCGTATGAAATTCATTTTTATCAACTAGTGGACACAGTGGCAAAGCTAGGATTTTTTTCGGGGGAGGGCTGATCTTCATAAAATACAATTTAAGATTTTTGTAGCGATTTTCATAGACCATTAAAAATTAAAATAATTTTTAAATTTTCTTGATATTTCAAGGGGCTGCAGCCCCCTCAGCTCTTCCCCCTGGCTACGCCACTTACAAGGACAATTTATTTGATTTTTGGTAGACATTTTAGCTTAAATCATTTTTTAAATGTTAATATTTAATAATTCAAGTATAATGTCCAAGCATATAAAAATAAGGTATAATAAACATAATTATTTTACTTCTCCATTACACTCTTAAACTCCTTCATAGATTTAAGAAATTTATATTTTAGAATAAATAGATATTATAAATTTTAATATGAACACTATATTCACATTAATCGCATTACATAAATTATCAACTTAATGGTATTCACTAAAACTATGTAGAACCAATTCTGAAATTATGATTATGAAAAGGTTTTCTTGCTATATTTAAAAACATGTATAAAACTCAATTATGAATTACTTTTAAGTGGGTTAGAGAGGATGGTAAGGTCCTTTTTATTGTCTTATAAATACCATTTGATATTATTAAAATATCAAACTAATCTGAAAATCTGAAATACAATGTTTTTAATAAATACTTAATACATAATACAATATTTATTATATGAATGTATAATGTGTTTTAATCACTTTTTTTTTTAATAATTCATATCTACCTATTACTATTTTATCCATTCAAATAGAATCATACACCCATATAGATTACAAATAAAATAATTTAATCTAATTTTTAGCTTACATTATTCATAAGTTTGTTCTTTTTTCCTTAATTTTTTTTTTCTTAAATTTAATACAATTTATTGATATTTATGAAGATTATGTAATCTTAATCAGAATAGAGTATAGTATTTAAAAAGGAAAAAAAAACTTGAAAAGATTACTTTTGACAAGAATATAAAAGATTCTAAATGTTTATTTTACATACATTTTTTCGAGTAACATTTTAATTATTTTTTAAATTGTTATTTAAAATAAATATTATTTTCTATCAATGATCAAAACTAATAGAATCAAAACGTGCCAATGAATCCAATGAGTGGCCCACAGAATCCAGCACCACCATATACTCGTCCAACTGGTCCGAATCAACAAGGACCACATTCTCAATACCATCAGGTAAATATTATGAATAAATAAAAATTTGTCTAGTTCATCCAATTAACTTTGTAAGTAAAATTATGTAAAAATATTATTTTTTTTTTATTTTAGCAATTTAGTCAACAACGTATTCGACATATAATGGCTATGCAACAACAGCAGCAACAACAACAACAGCAACAGCAACAACAGCAACAACAACAACAACAACATCACATGCAAAGACAGATGCAAAATCCTCAACAACCACAACAAGGACATCCGTATGGTTTACAACCACCACCTTATTAATTTGTATTATATGTAAAAAAAAAAAATCGTGAATTTTATTTAAACAAGCATTGTAATGTTTAATTTAACTTATATAATTTGTTTTCAATATTTAGTGTAGTGTTATGAATTACTTTTTGTAGAAATGAATATTCATAATGTCTAATTTACATTGCGTTTTGTTTTTACATTTATGTGTTTTGATATAAAGAACACAAAACAGGATCAGTCTCAACTCAAAGGGAGTATATATTTTTTTAATCTAATTATCCATGTAAAATAAAAATAAATGGGGTGAATGACCCATGCTTAGGTAGGTGATAAATTAATATATCCATGATAAAAAAAATAATTATTGGCTATTGATTAAATTTAGTAGGTATAGAAATCAATAGGCCCGTATTCAGTTCATGGCAATAGGGTGTGTGGCGCAAATTTCAATACTATAATAGTTATATAATAATTTTTCATGTAATATTTGAAAAATATTTATTTAATTTAACAAATTACTATAGTAGTCTTGTTCTATTTTTATTGTACAAGAATTATTTATGTTAAGGCTGTTGGAGCAGAAAATTTGAAATATTTACAATTCATTATGCATTGAATATTTTGTAATATTGTAATATTCTCGTAAAATAGGTAGGTAAGGTATGCGTGTATTTGTAGCATAATTATACATTTATACCTATACAAAATGCACGTGGCTTGTCAAATACATATTATATTCCCATTTTTTTGTGGGAGGGAAGGGTGCAAACGCAGTGGTTTGCCAGAAGCGCCCTCAACCTCATTACGGCCCTAGAAATCAACAACACAATTGTAGATAACTATACTGCTAAACAGAGTATAGTTACAGGCGTTACACCTTTAAAAGTAAACACTGATAAATTAAATGAAACATTAAAATGTCACAATAGAATACTAAAATACAATTTTATTTGACTTCAGGGCTTTAATATTTAAATCATGGATGCAATCTTAGACCATATTACAACAGTATCGTTTAAAACTGACTTAATTTTTAATGATAAAATTCAAGGTCGGGTAATAAATGCGATATTATAATACATGAATATCACTTATTACCACAATATTACACAAAATTATTACAATATTTTAATATGCAGCATCAATAATACAACATAAAGTTGCCAATGCCTTATACTAAATCAGTACAAATTATATGAGTTCCAGCAGTAGAACTGTTTCACTATTCAGTGGCACCTAAATCCATGTTAAGGTCGGGCTAGGCCCGACTTCTGTTTTGAAGAATGTGGCGGTAAGCCACATAATATTAATCATAACATTCATAACTTTGTTGTGAGTAAACGTATATTTTTATACCCCACCCCACCAATTGAATATTTTTTCTTTTTACGTCAATCAGTATTTTAAGACCGCAGTTTTGAAATTGCCCAACCGGCGACCACATTTTAAAAACTTTGGCGCCACTGTCGCTATCCGTGCCCACATAAATTATACACCATTAATTAATAATTATTATTATAGAAATCATGTTTTTATTAGAACAAATTTGGATTACAACTGTGCCCCACCGTTTTATATAAATTCTTAATTAAAGTAAAAATATTTTTGTTAATTATTGCTCTACTTTTTATAGTACTTTCAGTCTATGAAGTATTAGGTTTTAAATGGAGCAATAAATGTATTGATTTTAGTATTTTAAGATTATGTTGATTTTTTTTTTATAACTAATATAGTTTCATTTAATACAATATTTATCGAGTATAGGCAATATATTGTAATTATTTTTAAATAAAAATTAAATTATACACAATTCATTCCATAATTTTTTAAATATTATGACATGCTACCAATTCTAAATTACCATGTTATGATAACTCATTACACCTTATCTCCTTTGGAAGAGATAAATATTTTTTATAGTTTTAATTTGAATTTGGAATTTACATTGAATATTCATATATTATTTAGGTAAGTTATGCGATTTAAGTAAATTGTGAATACAGGACTAAACGAACATTAATTATAACCAGCATACCCAGTATGTACTTTAAATACATTGTATACGTACAAGGTACATAAAGGTATCTCTACAAACTATTCTCTTAAATAATTTTAATTTCAAAAATTCAGTATCAAAAATGTCCAAAGCGCCCTAGAACATTTTATAAAAACATGAATATAATATGCATGAATATATTATGTATAAACAGGTATTATACAAATAAATATAAATATGTCATTATTAAATTTAAGTAGGTTTACTAGTATTTCATATTTTACAAATAAATGTTAAGTAAAATTATTGATTAATACTATTGATACAGTAATTTTATTATTATGAAAATCTAATACAGTAATTACTATTATGCAGTGTAAATAAAAAATGTTTTTAAAATTTTAATTTCAGTGATAAAAGAAATTGAATTTTTCTAGTCTACTTAAAAGTTTATAATTACAAATTATAATTTATAACATTTATAAAAATATGTAGTTTATAAGGCAGTTAACTATTTATACATAAATTCAATTAACTTTTATTTACAAAGTATTTTTCATTATTATTATTATCATAATTAAATGATACTTGTACTGAAAATAAATCATTTTTATTAAATACAATCAGAAAATAGTTGTTCTATAAAGTACAAATCAAAGCGTTCCATTCATAAAATAAATCGATGACAGTATTATTAAATTTAAATTACAGCAATCATATTGGAATAGAAAAAACATTACACAATTCATATCATAATTTTTCCCAGTAATGGACATAATAAGGAAATGAATGAATACAATATTAATAACCTTCTTGCCATTGTTTGGTATCTAGCTTTGCCTGAATGATTTCCAATTGTCTTTTAGCTTCACATTGTGGGAAATTTTGTAGATCATAATATTGTGGAGCATATTTGAGTAACCATTCCGCTAAATAAAAACAATAAACAATTCTTATACTCGCAAAAATGTTAATTTTATCAAAGACTTACGTTTTACTTCACTAACAGTCCTAATGTAATTTTTGGTGGTTAATACAAACTCATTGTAAATTACCCATTCAGGTTTATGACCTAACACTGTTGAGGGATGCAATTGGACGGTCTGATTGTCTTTTATTGTTAAATAATGTCCAGTCCGCTCTAAGTGGGCAACCTTAAAAAGTAAGATAGGTAATTATAAAAGCATTTATATATCATACAACAATATAAAGTAACCAAATTAGTTATTAATTATTAGTTAAACAAGGACTTGACTTAAAAAAAACTAGTCTAGTTCATCTGTTTTATTGGAAAAATAAATTTAATAACTATAAATATCTCAAAAGCCAATATTTATATTTTTTTTTCTATATCTATTAAATAACTAATGGGTTAGCTGTGCATCATCATAATAAAGTTAACTCCTCTAAAGCTAAAAAAAATTCTTAAAAATTTAAAAATTTAAATAAACAACTTTTACATAATTATGCAATTATATCTATAGGAGACACTAACATATGCTAATAGTATTATCCTAATACTAACACTAAATTATAGAACATTTAAAAATACAGTACATGACACTAACTATAGCAACATTCAGCATAAGCAAACAATGTTGATTGACACCATTTGATGTCATCCGCAGTAAATTTGATAAATTAACAAGTTAATAATAGAACTCTGTAATCTTATTTTCAATTTAATCTATTTTTACATTCAAAATTACTTGGGTACTTAAAATAATTATAGTAATATATAAATTGACTAATTTTCAAAAACAATAGTAGTCCAACTATATTAATTTTTGATCACCTTGTGAAAAATAATTAAAACATCATACCTGCATAAAAAATCCAGTAGTTAGAGATTTACGGATATTTAAATAATAATCCTTTGAAGTAAACTCTGTTGATGTTCGTTTTAAATTAAAACGATCCATGATACGTGATAACTGTTGACGGACGTTGTCAGCAGACTTTAATGATCGATAATTAATAAAATTATCATAGCACCACTGAGGATCTTCATTATCTAATATAAAATCATAAAATATGAATATATTGCATATCATGTCATATAAATTTTCATTCTAACTTACTTTGTTTAAATGCGTGATAGATATTGAGTAAGGTAAGATGATCCCCATCGATGTGGGCAAACCTCATTTTTGAGTCGTCGGATGCTTTCTTTGCTTCAGAAGGTCGAACAAAACATTGTGGGACTAAACAAGACAATCAGGGGAGGCAGGCCAGACGGGTACGCCCGGATAAGGCCATTGTGCCTCATTTAATAACCAGCAACATACACCTATGTAACTAACCTTATGTTAAAACCCTACCATTACACTTTGGCATTATGTTTTATTTATATTTTTTTTTTTGAAAAATAAATTTAAAAAATTGATTAGATAAATATGGAATACATAAAATATTAAGTTATTTTGTTTAAGTCGAAAAATATATTACGCATGAATAAAAATATTTGCAAATAAGTTTTACCAAAAATTCTAATTTTATTGAAAATATTAAATATATAAAAATATTTTAAATGTGCTAAATATAAAACAAATACCTAAGGAATATTATTTAATGTTTAATAAATCTCAGATATTATAAGGAAAATTAAAAGTGAAAACGTTAAGATCAAATTTAATAACCAGGGCCTTTAAGCATTTGTTTTGTTTTTTGCTTGACTTAAATCTAGTAGAATGGTATAGAAATTTTTGCCGTAAACTATAATTTTAAGTTTATGTGCTTTTTTCAGTTTGGTTTTGTTTAAAATATTTTCTACTTTAAAGATGATTCACAAAAATGATAATACTAATAAATTTGTTTTTACCATTTTAGAAAACATAATGCTCTGTGTCTTTTTAAGGATTTTTCTTTAAGTCTTAGATTATACCAATTAGATTCATATAGACAATAATTAATTAATTTGAAAAATAAATAATTTTATAAATCTATATTATTCAACATAGATAAAAATTAAAATCATTTATTTAATCTTTATGAGACACTAGTCTAATGTGAAATATACTGTATGCTATACAAATTATTTTGAAACTATTCATGGTGATGATTGAATATAATATAAATTAATAAGTCCAGATGGTCATATTAATCTTACAGTTAACCACCAAAATAATTTTATCAGTCCTATTACAATAACTCATATTCAACATACCGAAAATGTATATACAGTATAAAATAAGACATAATATTTTGAGATTAGTAATAATGATATATCACAATATAAGCAGTTACAAAACCAATAATATTGTTCAGTTTCTGATAATAACATACTTAATAACTTCTTAGAAGATATGCGGTAAAAATATATTATAAGGACATTATAACTATCTATTTAACCTTAACTATATTTTGTACCTATTTTACAAATTACATCATGTTTTTATCATGGTATTAATTAATATTTAACCCGTCGTTAGTCGTGCTATGGTCAAAATGACCACACTTTTTTTATATTTTTAATAAAATCTTAAATTTTATATTTCAATCATTGATACTCATAATTAATTTCCTTATATATTGATTAAACTAAGATAAGAGTAAGATATCATAAAACTAGTACATTACTTGTTTTTAAATTAGGTACCCATTTTACGTATAAGGAAGTAACTTTCAGCTTAATTTTTTTTTATAAATAAAATTATAAGTTATTTAAGTTGTATGAAAATTGATTTGTTTTGATAAAATTATTAAAATTGAATGAAACAATGTTTTTTTATAATTCTATAATTGAAAAATTTTAACGCGGTCTAATAGACTGCTGTGCGACTAACGACGTAATGTAAACTAGCGCGGCTAAGGCCAGATTAACAATAGACCAAACATAAGACCGGTACCCATTAGACTGATTAATAATATCAAAAATGATATTAAATGATAATGAGTAATAAGTAGGGTCTGGATTTATATGTTTTTACATATTGTTACTGAGTATATGGAATCTTATGAAAGTAAAAACTGTACAGAAAAATTTTTTTTTACATACTTGAGAATATTTAGCATGTTTAGTATAATTTAAGAAAATAAATGCCAATTTCTTATTATTTCAATAAAAAAGTACCAAGAAAAATGGTTTGAATCATTTACAGCAAACGGATTTAATAATTAGTATAATTTTTTTGTATCATTATGAAAAAAAAACACGCAATGATAGTACTACAAAATAACCAGAAGACTCATTTTTCTAGTATTACAAGAGTTTTTATGGAGGATAGATTCACTATGCCTGTTGGTGTATCAGTATCCATATTGATAATATAAATATCATACATAATTTTATTTATTAATAATAATCTTTAAGTAGTAAAATATTAATTTTTTTTTTCGAAGTGAACCTTTTGGTTGACCTGAGATTTTATTTTTTTTGCATATATTTTAAATATAAAATATAAAATATACTATATAGATGACATTGTATAAGAAAAAATAAAACTTTAAAAATCATTTTATCGATATAACCCAGAAAAATCATTAAGAACATTAGAAAATCATAAAGAAAGTTGTATTGCATTTGCAAACTAACAAATGACGTGTAAAAAAAATAATAATACTCTATTGATAATTAACATGTTTTCTGTCTTTACAGGTAACATATTTATATAATCTTGTTTCTTCAAAAAATAAAGTCAAATTTTTAAAAGTTTTAAGAAATATTACTTATACGTAATATGCATGAAAAATGAATATTTTTATTGTAAAGCTGATAAAGTTAAATTTTGTATAGTTCTGAGACTGACTATAATCTATGCCCTATGGTACATTAAAAAAATAAAAATTACTTTTAATGGCATTCTGTGTATCATAAAATAATATTAAATAATACTAATTGGCAATACTTGTATTGATAGGTGTCTAATAAATTTTTAAATATTAGAAATGATTAAATGAAAGATATCCAAAATATTAGGAATAATATTTAGTCACAATAGTAAATTTCTTTTAAAATGTTGTAACCGTCAACAATATATAGCACAAATATACAAAATGAGATAAGTAAGAAAATCTATGCATTTTTTTAAATGTCAATGTACAATGTGCTAATCTTACAGAATAATGAAAATATAAGATACACAGACAGAATTTGACAAAGTCCATTCATAAATATTATACATCAATACAAATAAATAATAATCACTTTAAAGTAGTTTAAACACTCCAAAATTTTAAACTTAAAATCAATCATTGTCTAATGAAACTATTTTGTAAATGTAAGACCATTTAAATTATAAGTAATAGTGATATTTTTTCCCTAAATATAAAAGTAGCAGAAAACTAGAAAAGCATTAAAGCTGTTATTTTTTAATAATAAAATTAACTAACCTGACAACATGGCTGTTATTGAAAGAATTTCATTAGAGCAACTAAGTGAACATGAAGCAATTAACATCTTTGCTAATTGTGGATCTAGAGGAAACTCAGCCATAATATTGCCCAAATCTGTAAGGTTACCATCATCGTCCAAAGCAGATAAATAGTTAAGTAACTCTAAAGCTCTCATTAAAGTTTCTGGTGCTATAATATTCAAATTAGTGATTTAAGTTATGAAATTCAATAAATTATTAAATGGTTAATATTTACCTGGGGGATCCATAAAATCAAAATGTACTAAATCATCAATACCCAATTTCTTTAGTTGTAACACTACTGAACCTAAATTTGAACGTAATATTTCAGGATATGTGTTTTCTTGCATTTCATTTTTGTATGCTTTCTCTGTATATAACCTGTCATGATGAAAATAATAAGTTAAAATATTTTTTATATAATTAAATAAAATGCAAGTTAGGTACCAACCATTTGCAGTTATAAAATAAGTAGTTAATTGATATTATACTTAAGTAAAATAAACAACATTCTCAATCTATTATCATTTGAAAATATTGTTAAATTTGTCAAATATATTTACTACACATAATATCACGTGTTATTATTATTATTATTTTCGTATGGCAATATCACGTGTTAATTTGATATGTAATATATTAAATTTGTGATGGTAATTTATATGAGATATGTGATAACTAATATTTAATGAAATATATCTATTTACCTGAAACACTTTCCTGCTCTTGTACGACCCGCACGACCAGCTCTTTGTTGAGCAGAAGCTTTACTAATAGGAGATACAAGCAATGACTCGACACGAATACGAGGATTATATACCTATTTAAAAATGGATTTTATTATGACTATATTGTCTATATATATATATATTATATATTTCACTTTTTAAATATTACCTTTTGTTTGGCAAATCCGGGATCTATGACAAATACAACTCCATCAATAGTTAAAGATGTTTCAGCAATGTTTGTGGAAACTACTACTTTACGTCCTATAGCTCCATTAGCTTTATTTGGCGGAGCAGCCTCAAAAATTCTTTGTTGTAAATTTGGTGGCAGGGTAGAATATAATGGAATACATTTTAATTCACCAACATCTGGTCCTAAATTGTCAATTTCTTTTTTTATTCTTTTACAAGCTTCTTCGATTTCCTAAAATAAAGAGATCCATATAATAATATAAATATATTATAACTTAGAAAAATTAAATATTACTTCTTGTCCTGTTAAAAAAAGTAAAATATCTCCAGCAACTTCTTCACACATATGAATTTGAATAACTGTACGAATTGCTGCTTCTAAATAATCTCGTTCTGGTTCTGGAGTATAAAATATTTCTACAGGGAATGTGCGACCAGGGACATTCATAAGTGGAGCATTATCAAAATATTGCTAAAATACAATAAGTTTTAATAATTAAACCAAACTGGAGATATAAGCAAATAAGAATATAATAAATTAATTTACTTGAAATTTGCCAGCATCTAACGTAGCAGACATGATAACTAATTTAAGATCTTTTCTTTGTTTAATAACTTCTTTAAGAACACCCATTAAAATATCTGTAGCTAGAGTTCTCTCGTGAGCTTCATCTAGAAGAATAACTTGATATGTTTCTAACATAGGATCAGACATGCCTTCACGGAGCAACATACCATCTGTCATGTATCTGTACAAATATTTACATGTGTACAATATTATGAGGAATTATTGAATAAAATGATTAAATTGTATTACTTTAAAAGTGTTCTAGACGAAGAACAATCTTCAAATCGTATGCTGTAACCAACTTCAGAACCAAGGCAAACATCCATTTCTTCAGAAACTCGCTGTGCTACAGACATAGCAGCTACTCTACGAGGTTGAGTACATGCAACGCCTTTACGACCAAAAACCGAAGAATATTCTACACACCTGATATATAAAATATTGATTGGATTAATAATAGATGGATATGCTTAAATAAAATACAAAATTAATGATCCACAGAATTTATTTACCATTGTGGTATTTGAGTAGTTTTTCCTGAACCAGTTTCACCAACTAGCACAATACATTGATTATTTTTTAAAAGGCTCATAAACTCTTCCTTATACTCAAATACAGGTAATTGTATTCGTTTTTTATGAAGTTCAAAATACCTAAATATTCAAAGTAAAATGATAATTTTAAATATAATACATAATGTTCAAATTAAAAATGTCCTAGTTAACTTACTTAGGAGTAAATGGTAAGTTAGTGTAAGGATTTGTTTGTAATTGAGTTGAAGAAGTAGGCTTCATGTACACTTGTCCTTCAGCTCTGAAAAAAATTATAATTAATAAAGTATTTAAATAAATATTATGTACATATTTTTATATTATTATTTAATACATGGTAAACAGCTTAATTTAATATTTTCCCAATTCTATAACAATAATAATATAATAAAAACAGTTATTTAGAGATTGATAGAGAATACAAATATAGTACCTAACTGATTTAATATTAGGAATAACAATTTAAAAGAGATAATATTGACTAATTCATGATAATTTATAATGTTTGGGTTTTTAATGTAACACTACTTTGGATTAGAATATAATTCTAGGCAAAACCGCATCTAGATTATAAATAAATTGTTGTAATTGTTGTGCAGAAATATAAATTATTCAATATACACAAAAATACATACTATTAGTACAGAAAAATTATAAAACACCCAACAACAATGAAGAAGTATACTTTAAAAATTTTAAGGCCAAATAATACTATTATTGACTAGCATCTCAATAAGATAATACAGCTAGTGAAACGTCAATACCAAAATTAGTTTAGATAAATACGAGAGCCGTGGTTTGAAATTGTCCACACTACAGTAATGTACTAATGTACCGTGAAAAAATAACTTCTTTAATAAACCATTAAGAAAAATATATATTATAACTTAGAATATTATTAAGCTTACTTTTTGTTTTTAGTGATATACGGATCAATTATATCAAGGCGTCGTTTAGACATGATGATGGCGTTCGTGTAGTGTAATATTTGGGCACGTGATATTGAAATAAATGAAACTTGTAGAACGCAAGCTCATGCACGTCTACCTGATAGAATGTCTAGAAATCGTGTCGTCCGAGTCAAAATAATTCATTTATGTACGTAAACGAACAAATGACAACGAAACCCAGAACTCAGAAGACAGTAACATGTGAGCACTACAAAAATAGTTGAAAGATCGGTAAAATCACTAAAATCACTAAAATCTTCACCGCTAAACACAATATCGCAACAACACTAACGAGTTAAGAGATAATGGAATTCTACGGGCGGTGAAGTGGTGGTAGTTGGCAACAATGTGGCATGTAAACAACGCGCGAACGTCACAGGAACGGGAATCGGTCACACTGTTTTAAAAACGATTCTAGACACCTTAGCTAGACACGGACCCACAGATTTATATATATATATACGTCCTTAATCCGTAATTCTTGATAATATTAGATTATTTTTATCAATTATTGAAAATTATAAAATTGGCTTGGTAAGGCGGCAATTACGGTAACTCGAAAATTCAAAATAGGTTAATATTGTAAATTATAGATATCTAGGTTAAAGTACTTAAAATTTGATGAGTAAACTGCGAGCTTTGATTTAAAATTATAGCCTACAGGTATGCCTAATGAGTTATTTAAATAGGGGATCCAAATTATTTAAATATAAATTTAACAATAATTATAACATAATGCTATTATATATATATACAGGACTCACCACAATTATAAGGTTAATATTTAATAGTCTATAATTACTTTTTGAAAATAACTATCCATATGCATTTTTTTTTTGTGTGAATGAATTAAAATATGTTTTTGTTTTATTGCCCATGCCCCATTGACCATTGTTGATTGTTTTAAAAACTATATTTTGTATATATAATTTACTTATACAGTTATATAATATATAGCTGAACGTATAAGTAGTAAATATGTTCGATTATTATTATTAAAGTATCTATTTAATTAAAAAAATAATAAATAAATACTCATAATATGATGTAATACCACAATCAATGGTAATACTTACAAAACAATTATTGATACGTTAATTATTTAATAATATTTAATAATTAAAACCGTTTTTTAATGAATAATGCATTGCGTCATTCAAAATAAACGATAATAAAAAAAGTATTTTTTTAATTTCAGTCATATTTTTTTGTTTTTTTAAATTTTTATTAGTTATTACGCTATCGAATTAACTATTACTGTTTGACAATTAAATATACTGTATAGTATACACATAGACATATTAAATAAAAATGTTTTTTATATATGTCTACTATGAGTACCTATACGCTATACTTACTTTTACGGACAATATTACAGAAAACTCAAAGACAAACATACAAGATAGCAAGTATAAAATAATAGATAATAGATTATTTGCACAATAACAAAGTAGGTATATTAATTCATAACATGATACATACATAATAATATGAATATTAATAGAATAAATTAATGAAATATAAGAATAATTAATTAGTAATATAAAAATAGCTAAGGAGATAAGCTTTTATGTAAAGGTAAAACTAAGGCACTATAAAGGTACTACATCTCTAGTACTTTAGTAAAACCTCGGTCAGGAGTGTTAGGACTAAATAAAGAATTTAAGTTGGAAATAAATTGCTATAACATCGTTGAGATGATTTCCAACCTTCCAGGAGAAAATTAATTTCAGCCATAGGTGATAGGTATATAGTATATTATTATTACTTTCTGATATAACTGCAGTTAACGGGTATTAAAAAACAAAAACCTACACTTGAGTCTTGTATTCTTGTATTATTACCTATCTAAATTGCATTTATGCACAATATACATAAATATATACATTTAAGTATTTAACGTTTAATGTAAATATATTCAAATATAATATGTATAACTGACACATTACGAAGATTACCTACAATTTTTTTTTTTCGAAAGAGCCTAGTAAAATTAAGTAATTCAAACTTTTTATTTAGTAAATCATACGTGCTACGTCATTCTCATGAAAATAATATCAGTTGTACGATGTATATTTTTATTTTTATGTAAAACGTAATATACAGAATGATTTACCAACATAGTTACCACCATTGTTTTCTTTAGTACGTAATTAACTTATTAATTTATTAAATTGAGATTTTTAAAATATTTAAGTATATTTAAGAAGTAAGAACCATATTTTCAATAATTTAGATTTTTTATACCCTTTAAAACTGTTTATAGTGTATCCTGTGACAAAATTACTTACACACTTCTTTAAAAAAAATCTCTAACATGAGAACCGACATTTTTACTGAAAATTATTATGTAGATGATTTTTTTATTTTAAATTAATATTTGAATGAGTTCTCATAGGATCATAGCTTCTCCGGGCTATTGAAATTTGAAATGTATAACTTTGTCATTTTTGGAATTACGACAAATAAAGATTTTTAATTTTGTCGATA
Source organism: Rhopalosiphum padi (assembly GCF_020882245.1). NCBI lineage: Eukaryota > Metazoa > Arthropoda > Insecta > Hemiptera > Aphididae > Rhopalosiphum > Rhopalosiphum padi. The sequence continues at coordinate 2,953,093 of NC_083597.1, forward strand.
AATGGTGTAACATACAAATTCCGGTTTTCTCCAATTTTTATTTTACTTATATAATATATTTATTTATTAATTTTTTATTTTACGATTATTTTTAAAGGTACTGGAAATGTTAACCCACATTAAGTACCAATAAGGCAATAACTAGATCTAATTTGTTACCAGAACGTCCAGAACCATTTTAAAATGTGTAGACCAATTCATTTTTACTAGGTACTATAAAATGTACACATGGAAAAGTACCGCTCAGAATCTAAAATTATGGTGGGCATCATGCTTTGTAAATCACCTAGTATTATATGTATTAATAACATTTAAATTATGCTGTTTTTATATCTATTATATACAAAGTGATTTTAGATTCTGAACGGAGTGATAAATGTATTGATTTTACAATGATGTGTGTGTTTTTTTTTTTAATTTTTTAATTTTTTTTTTTTTGTGTCTGTCATCATGATTTGGAGTAGTAATAATGCTTCGATTTTTGACTTCAGCCCCTCTTTGAATAGGAAAATTCATCTAGTTGGTACTTTGGGGGAGTCAAAAAATTTCCAGTAGTTTTCAAAAGCGTCAGGAAAAACCCTGAAAAAATAACGGAAAAAACAGGAATTTTAACGCATAACCACTTTTCGACAAAATCGATTTTTTGATTTTGCTGTAACTCAAAAACGAATCATTGTAAATACTTGAAATTTTCACCAAATATTTATATTATGGTTATCTATTTACGATTACATTTTCAAAATATTTTGAATTTTTTAAGCTACTTATAGACAATTGAAATTTTCGACTTTTCTAAGTTTTTTTTCTTAAAATGCCAATAAAAAAAATTTGGCTATCCAAAAAATCTTTAACATTTAATACAAGGTTTATTATAAGTTGTACCTATCGTAGTAAAAAAAAAATTAAAAATCGTTAGTCACAATTTTTGTTTATAACTATTTAAAGTTCAAATGTTTACGAAATATATCAAAATTGAGAAAATTTGCAAGAAATTTTTGAAGTTGAAAATTCATAAAATTTTTGTGATTTATACTTAAGGTTCAAAAATCCAATACAAGGTTATCCGTAAGTTTTCCTACAAGTAACTGTAAAAAAAAATTCCAGCATCAGTATAGAAAACATTTTATGAGCGTATGAAATTTAATTTTTTACGAAATCGCGTAAGATAACGATATATTACAATTTAAATATAGATAATAATATAATATATCCAACTAATTATCATTGACTGACAAATCATCTCCGTTCAGAATCATTTTTCGTATACAATGATACCCGTCATTGCATTTAAATTTAACACATTCATTATGGTGATCAGTGACCTAGACCCCATCTCTACTATACAGCAGAGCGATACTCACTTGCCCACTTTTTTAAGCATGCTTATCCCATTTTTATGCTTAAATTATGCATATATATTTTAAATTATGAATTTTACACTGCAATTTCAAGTTGTTAAAAAACAACGTTTTTATTAAAAAATTATATTTTTAAATATTTTTTATCCTTATATTATTTTAAGTTTTTTATTTTTTTTTGTATTACAACATAGTTTTAATTTCATATTCCAAAGCAGAATATTTTTCTGAGTATTTTGATACATAAAAATCGAATTTAGTGCAAGTATAGTTATACGTATTTAAAATTTAGACAAGCGGAGTAGTGGACAAACATTTTGCGGGGTAACCCCGTACCACTCCACTCCGCGCAATAAATCTTTAAATACTTATAATTCATAAACTACTCGCCTTGAATTCGATTTTTATGTATCAAAACACTCAGAAAAGAATTCTGCTTTGGAATATGAAATTAAAACTATGTTGTAATACAAAAAAAAATAAAAAACTTAAAATAATATAAGGATAAAAAATATTTAAAAATATAATTTTTTAATAAAAACGTTGTTTTTTAACAACTTGAAATTGCAGTGTAAAATTCATAATTTAAAATATATATGCATAATTTAAGCATAAAAATGGGATAAGAATGCATCAAAAATCACCTTGTGTATATATAATATGTATTATTAACTATATATATAATTAATGATAGGCTTGAAAATTATTTTATTATTAATTTTTATAATTTTATTATAAATCTCATACATTCTTATTTTGTCTTATTACCTAATTTAAACCAAATAACAAGTGTATTGCTATTACCTAGTACTTAACCTCATTGTAGCCTGCAGGTACACTATATGTCTATATATTCTTACAAAATATAAGGTTATTTAAGATAATAATATAATATGCATATACATTTTAATATATTATAATTTAATATAACACATATGGTACAGGTACGTTCCCTATAATGTATAATATTATTTAATACCAAATGTGTTAAATTATTTATTATTACTGAAAATAATTATTAACTGAAAAAATATATATAACCATACTTCTGTACCGATACTTCTTTAATATAATATAAACATAAACTAAAAACAATATAAATTAAATAATTTTAAATAATTGTATTTATTGTATATTTATATGTCTATAATCTATATGACTATAAGCTATATACAATGTATAATATACCTAATATACCTAATAACTAATTAATAAGCATCCTATATATGAATGAGCATTTTGCTTTCAATATTCGAGTCAAAATAATGTTATTTGTTTTAATTTAAAGTTGGCATAAGGTATAACATAAAAATATTTTTGAAATTTATACTTATCTAGAAATTGTATAGTATTGCATGCTATTACCTAATACAAAAATACATGCAATAATACGGAGAATCAAGAATTTTTTAAACCTAGTGTGGTTTTAATGATTTAAACTGGGTCCTATACAGATTATGTTTCTAATACAGCAGTATGGCATTTAAAAAAAAAAAAATACAATATGACATCTGTTAGTCTCGACGGCGTACCTACTATATGAACTAAAAAAGTTGTAGTGGTTAAGGTAGAAAATCGGGTCATTACCTCAGCCATTCTCAATACTTCCTACATCCTATCTGGGTCAGTTGCAGGAATGTCGAGTGTAATATATAATTAAATACGTAACAAAATTACATTTAAAGGCAAAAATGAATAATACTGTTTAGTACTATTTATTATAATTCCTTTATTGTATTGCTAAATTTAAAAAGAAATTTTTTTATTATTATTTAGAAAATACTAACCATGTATTAGTTGTTTTATAACATTATAGAAAAGAAGCATACAAATTGTGTAATACGAATAGATAATAAATAGAAACTGCAGTAGATACGATGTTTTTAGTATTGGTGTATTTAATAATTAGTATAATTTCTTGTACCAAATCGAAAAAATAAATACATCTCTTTGTATACATTTATTTTTTTCTCTAAATAAATGTTATATATAAAATTATTAAAACCTAATTATGGGTCTATTAATTTAGTAAATTATGCTTTGTTTAAAACAATTAGGTATACTTTCTCATCAGTAAAGTGATTACACTAAGTACAATTGTATACCAACGTTTTGCATTAAAAAATGTATGATTTATTATAAATTGAATACTATTTATATGAAAGGTACCGATATAGGTACCTAATATAAGGTATCTTATTTTAAATTCTAAATTAATTTAACAATGTATTTACAAATACACACACACATATATTTTTAAATTATTTTATTATTTTATTACTTTATTATAGACCTATAAAATATTAATATATATACATTACATCGCATACCTTATTAATTAGTTACCAATTAATTATTCAGATTATTTATAATATTCAAAATTAAATAATTTAAATATCAGTACGCGTATAAATTATAAAGTATTATAGATATTATCGAAATAGAAATTATCCATGTATGATATAATATCTATATACAAAAAAGGACAATTTAATAATAATAAAGAAAGTATATAATATAATATTACCTACCTAATACTTTAATACATAAATAAGGTTATTATATATTTTTAATTTTATTTCTCTATTTTTATGAACTAACTGCAATATATTTTAACAATGATTTAAAAAAAAAAATTAGTTAAATGCTGCAATCGTACACTATTGTATAATGTATGTATTGTATTATGTGGGAATAAATATTAATTATTGCATAAAGAATCTTTTGAATTTTGAAACAAATCCCTTAGAATTAAAATTTTATACCTAACAATCCTATCAATACGTTTTTGTCACTCATTTATTTTGTAATTTTATATTAAACTTTGTACATAGGCCCATTATTTTAAATTTGTTTATTTAATAGTACATAATTTGATCCACGTGCATACCATAGAAGATTTAATCAAAATTTATGTTTGGATAAATTACGACATTTTACTTTATATAAATTATTTACTTTTTTATCTTAATGTAATTAATTAAATTATTTAATTAGCTTAATTCAAAATTTCACAATTCCGTTTCCAACACAAGCAGTTAAATATTTAAGATTTAAATATTTTATAGATATGTTATTTTTTAATTAATACACACAATAAATACATATTATTAAATATTAACGTTATGAATCAAAAATTATTATTATTTCGTTAAGAATATTCTTGTTAGCTTTAAAGTCTTAAGACAATATTGAGAGTAGGTTGGTATAAATACCTACGTATAATAATTCGGAATACATATTTAGGTATAGATTTTGAACAATTGTATTATACAAACAAGATGATTATATTAAATATTAATATCTAAATAGGTATGTACCTACAATTCTTTATTTTACCTACTGGTAAAATAGTGATGTTATTAATAATATTGCAATGTGTTTATTTTCTATTTTTTACGTTACGATGAGAATGCGCTTACTTGCCAATGCGTAGTAGTTACCTACTCTTTAGTGAATATGCTAGTTGTTGTTAGGAAGGCAGGATCCACGATTCACGAGTCAAGTTCGGTGGGGCTCAGTCTGGGTCAGTAGAGTGCCGGACTCGAATGTGTCATCAGGTCAATGTGCTATACATTAAAATCAAGACGTTATGATTTCAAAACTATCAAGAATTTCGGTAAATATTTAATAAGATTCATTATACTTACAATATTATTATTTTTATATTAAAATAATATTACTAAATAATTAATTATAAACTAAATTAGGAAAACAACGTATAATGTTAAATTATATTTAACTTAAATATATTATTGTCAAATACGGTTATAATGGGGAGAGTTTTTATTTATTTTTTTGAATTATTATTCGTTAAAATGTTATTTTTTGGTTTGTATAACTATATTTAATTTACGTTTTCATGAGTTTTAATTTTAATCTTAAAATTTAAAATTATCTTAATTTTATCAGGACTATCTATTGTTTATACATGAATAATTATTTTTCTAAATGAAATTGTTTTAAGATTTGATTAAATGCTGCAAATAAATCTACATTATAATTTATGAGACTTAAACGCTTGTGCACAATAATAATATTAAATATCGTTTTTAAAATAACTCACTACTTACGTAGAATATTAATTTTGAAAACAAACATCAGTTTTGTATAGATTTCAATATTCCTATGTATTCTCATTGCTTATAAAATATAAATATCAAAAATCAAAATGTGGATATTATACGATTAATCTTAGCAAAAAACAATAAAAGTTTAAATAAAACTGATTTCAAATAAAATATAATTTCAATTTTAATATCATATTAAATATAGGTATATTTACTACCTCTACTCATTAAATATATATCTATTTAGCACTATCTCTTTTTAACTAAAACTATTTTTTTTTTGTGAGAAGATTTAACATTTGATCAATTAATATTAAGTAGTTATTCAAGATTTTGAATGAATTAAATGTAAATATTAATATTTAAAAAAAAAACATGTTTATTAAATTCATTATTTCAATTTACATCTAAATAAATTATATTTTTGTTTTCAATTTTTAAAATAATATACAACCTTAATCTGCTAAACCTAATTTTTGTACAATAGTTTAAGATAGTTATAATTCTACAATATGCAATAAAATAAATAATATATGTACCTGCATATAAACGTATTTCATTAATAGGTATACAATTTATTATTATACATGATAAACTCCGAGTTTAGTAGACATTATTTGTAATTTATTGTTTAGAAACTACCGGTTTCAAGTAAAACACTAACTGGATCCTGACTGTAAAATCATAATTGGTATCTAGTTAAACATCCACGAAATAAAAATTAACTGAAAATACAATGTAATTGAAAACGTATCTTAATAAAATTAATAAAAATGTAAGACTAAATAATAGCTTACTATTTGGTGTTGTGCAAATATATTATTTTATTTTCAATTATTTGTATCATATACAAAATAAAAATTAATTTTATTTTGTTCTTTATTTATTATTATAAATGTTTATAAGTACTATGTATATTTAAGCCATATTATGGTAACTTTAAGATGGAGTTTAGTAGAAATCTCTATTTGTATAATTATATACTAAATAAGTTATAACCAGCAATTGATTCAGCGTATACATTATATATATTTTTTGTTTTATCATTAATAATTTAAATATTTATATCGCGTTTAACTTGATATATTTTAAAAAAGTTTTATACAAAGTAAATAATTCGTTTTATTCTTATTTTATAGGTATAAACCATATTATGTAGGTAATACTATTAAATACCTATACAGATAATCATTTACAATGATAAATTGGTAGAGTTTTATATATTTATCTTTTGTTGATTTCAAGTTATAAAATGAATTCAATTAAATGATCTAATGTTTGCAAATGCACCTGATTCACCATAGATAAACTATATCGTTCCACAGATTAATGGAGATTGTTACGTGAATTCGTCAAGGTTTATTTGATTATTCTTCCTTTTGACAGATCAAACGTTATGTCTGTAGTGATCAGTTGTATCAAATAAATTATCCAATTTTAAAACTAACCATAAAATTTAAATGTAAAATAAAATTTTATTATTGATTAATGTACCACGTATATTAGTATATACCTACAAAGACAAAGGAAATAGTTTCCTACCAGATTATTTAAAAAATAGTATAGTTAAAAGTATAGTTATTTAAAAATTAAAAATAAATAAATTGTATATACTTACTTTGGCTAATAGTTTCTAAAATAATCTTAAAGTGTTTGAATTATTTTTAACTTATTATATTTATTTAATTACCTGATAACATTTGAATATTTGTATACAGTGATCTTAAATTAACACACAAAATAATGAAGTACCTATAATAATATAAATTTTTTTGCAAGTAAGTTTCTATATAAAATCATTACACACTTAATTAATTATATTAACACTATATATAAACAGTATTATTTATCACAGTAAATATTTTTTTTTACTATTGTTCTAGTATTATAAAGTATAGTCAACACATATATAGTATATATAGGCCAATAGAAACTTATTTTTTTATTTTATAATTTAAAGTTCAAATAAAAGTATTTATCCACAATGTATAAACTAATTTATCTTATGAAATAAAGTAATTTATATATCATTACATTTCATTAATTTTATTTTAAAAAGTAGCAAACGCAAAACTTATTACTAACGGTATACCATCTTCTTTTTGACCCAGTCTTATATTCATCGTGGTCACGTCGTCATGGTATAATGCTCAGTAGAAGATTTAATTATGCCAAGTAGTGCACTACTGAATCTTATTTTTCCCTTATTTAAAATAACTTCTCAATTTATTGGTATAGGTTTGGTGCTTAAAAAACAATTTTCTTTGCGCATATTTTTTTATTAAATTTATTTGTTTTCTATTTAATAAAAAAGGGAAAAGTAGGTTTCCAGATTAAATTGCTTACGAACAATGGAACTATATACCTTACAAATATACATCAATATGCCTGACCAACGATGACCAATGTACTTTTTTGTTAATATATCGCATATAAAGCCGTTATAGAAGCCAATAGGTATACTAGTGCAATTCGATGTCAAACGACTGCTGAATCCGACACACTCAATAATAATATTATAAAAAATATTTCTTTTTACAGAAATTTGATACCTAGTCAATACATCATGCTCAATCATACTATATAACCAATATAATGATTGATACATAAATTGTGTGAAATGTCCATTTACAATATATTTTACATGATCATGTATAAAATAGGCCACCATTAAAACATATTCGTTTGCACAATTTTATGGAATAAAGGTAATAGTCTATAGAATCGTTAGATGTTTCGCAATAGTGAAGATACTTTTAGGAAAAATTAATCTTAAGTAAATACGAATAGTTACCATATTTATAGATGTATAAAGGCGGTTATCGTATAGAACTAACATGGTATATTTAAGCAGGCTAGAAGTGTGTTTGCAGGTTATCTTTTCTAAACTTAAATTATGAATGGATCGATAAATTTATTCATTTTACAAGTGTGTGTGTGATTTTCCTTATTGTTTATTTTGTAGAATACTAAACACATTATACCGCAGCTCCTCTATATATTAAAAATATTGATAAGTAATTTAAAGAAATTATTTATGAATTTTCAAAAAAATTAAATGTATTTCAGTATATATACTATTGCTGAATATATATTAAATAATATGATCTTTCGTTTGAATTTTTTTTTTTGAAAATAAATATGCTTCGTTTTAATATATGTGTATTATATATAGCCTAAAAAGTGCTTTAAATTGTTGGTAATTAATAATAATTTTGACTCACGATATGTTTATTCTTATTTATTTTAGTTTATTTTCATTGCTACCTTTCTCATTTCGAGAATCATAGCTGTTGTACATCAACCACAAACATTTTCATCAACAGATTCATCTACAGTTGATTCTGGGCAAGAACCTCCTGAAGGTTATTATGCTTTTATCGAAGCTCCGAGAATGGAACCGCCTCAAGTTCGTTCTCCGCCTTACTTTAAATCTAACAAATTGTGTCCAGGTAAAAATTATACACTCATTATAGTAATTATTTATAATATAATTTTGGTTGTACTTGTAGTATGAATTTTTCAATTCACACAATTTTATATAGTCACGTATTGACGTATTTCGTAAAAACAGCTGTACTTTTATGCATTGTAAAACAAATAAGAATAAAAAAAAAATCACGAAATGACACTTTATTTATTATACAGGGGTCAACAAGAATCCATCGGCAAAAACATTGAATAATCTATGTGGAGATCTAAATAAAGCGTTTTTACCAGTGAATCCAATGAAACAAAACGTTTTAGGAACACCATACCCGTTGTGAGTGTTATGATTGTTATGAATTATATTTTAATTTTATTTCTGTGTAATGTGTGTGACCACTATTCATAATTTTCAAAGTACGTATATGTAGTAAATAATAATAAAATCTTTCAGTGAGTTAATGAAGAATAAAACATTGGAATTCTTCAGTAGAACATTGCCAATACTTAAAGCGGACGAGACTATTCCAAAAGTAGCCAAATATGTTCCACCCGATTCGTATTACCATAGTAGTACCACCCAAAAATACTTACAGTAAGTCTATATACAATAATCATAAAGGTATCCTATTGGTCGCTTTGCAAAGGGGTTTTCTTAGTAAAAATAATTATTATTATTATACACACGTTAGATAATTAATATATGTGACAATTCTTGAATTTTTTAGAGGAAAACCTTTTCGACGAAGAGCTAAGTATACTAATTCAGATTCTCTTGATGATGTAAACATGGACGACGACGAAAATATTCCTATAAATTCTCAAAATGGTACTAGACATTCAAGAAAATTTTGTGATACAAGCGGAGGAGTGTAAGTTAAATAAAAATATTATTTGTATTAAAATTAGATTTATTTTAATTTTTAAGTGTGGTTATCATTTTAATATTGCAAACAATAATGTCATGGCTAAAAAAAAATGTATATCATTTTAATAAAAATATTGACGAATATTATTGATGAATACAATATAAAAAAATAATAATAATAACAAAAAACGAATCTAGATGTATTATACATGCAAAAATTTTAATAAAAACAATGACAAATGCAATTGATATAAAAAGATAAATATTATTATAACAGTATAGAGTATAATAGAAATGATACATTAAAATAAATCTGAATATACAACTTAATACAATTAAATAAACAATTTAACTACTTTAACTTTGATTAAGTTTAATTCACGTAAAAATAAATGTTATACCTAATTAACACATATTTATTATAATGACAGATTCGTGAACTTAATTAAATGTATATTATAATCATAAATTAGCATACAAAAAATGTAATATTAAACAAGTATAATAAAACTATTAAAAGAAGAAAAAATATATGTTCAATTAGTTAAGTTTAAATTGACTAAAAATCATATTATTTCCCAGTTTCTTATTAACATTTATTATTTAAATACCTATGTTTACTATGACGGCATATTTATGACTATCGACTACATTTTACATACGTAGCATAACCATTATCTAGTTTGGTTAGAATAACTTATAGTAATTTAATAAAGATTTTAATTCGATGAATCAAAATAGTCCTATAGATATTACATTATTACGTCATATTTTAGAATTTTATAGACATTATTAATATAGTGTAGCGTGTCCTAGTTCCATCTAATTTGATTTAGAAAACTTGAAATGATAAATTAGTATTACTGCATTGAACTATTATTAAAAGATTATCGTATTGAAATTGTTACCTAGTTATAACTTATAACTTATTTAAAATATGTTTAACTAGTTAACTTAGAAAGCTAAAATAAAATTGTTACAGTGAACACTGAACTTAATTTATGTATCTTATTATCTTAAGTATATTTAGTAGGAAATATCTAATTGCAAAAGTTAAATTAAATATTTGCATTTTCCTTTAAAAATGTATACAATTATCATAATTACTTTAATGCTTCAGATTTTGTATGCTGTATAAAGTAATACAAGGACAAGCACTATCCGGACTTATGGCTCAACGACGAACTGAGCAATTAGAATATAGAACACGTGACCCAGCTCATGCTGCCGGTAGTGTTATGGATGGACCACCCACTCCCTGTCCAGCCAAAGTAGAATATGCTACACCAGTATTTGCTCGGAACTACCAGGGTATGTGGCGATATGTAGTACAAATTCCATACGAAGGATATTTCACCCAAACCGTGGAGGTTACAAAGTGCACGTACGTACATTTGTCAACGTATTTAATATTATAAATAGATATTTCTGAAAAACAAGTTTTTTTTAAATACCATGGCGTTAAATAATATTTTTGTGAAATACAATAAATATACTAAATAATATCATATGTATATAAATATATAAATTAATAAATACATTTTAACTAATAAATATGGTTCTTACTTAGTCAAACCAAATGTCATTACATAGAGGGCGGATGTCTGTCATCACCGAGATGGGTGAGCCTGCTGGTTGCAGAGGTTTATTATCCGGACACATATTTACCGTCGGTTTCTAACAATCGAAGATTGCCAGTACCGCCACAACAACAAGGTATGTATAAAACACAGGCGCAAGGTGATGACCCACCTTCAGTACAAGATTTTCAAAACTACCAGCAATATTTACATAAACGTGCTACTCAAGGTCCTGCTGACCCTTTGCCTTCTCAATCATCCACTTCGACATCAAAGAAAAAGCACCATTGTGACGGTGTTGACGAACTCGGATGTTTTCAAGCAAGTATTTTTTGATAAATTATAAATTTCGATTATTTTATTTTAGTTTTACAATGAGTTATTTTTAATTTAAATAAATATTATTTTAATTTAGTTGTATTACATAAAACGATTTTCTTTTTTTTTTTACTAAATTTTAGTAAATTATTATTTTTTTTAAATTTATTTTAGGTGTATTTTGGGATAAGTACGAAAACATATATTTAACTGAACAGATAAAAAAATATAAAATATTAATAAGTAAAAATTAATTTTTTTTAGGTGAGACTTTACTATGACTGGTTTTTGATTCCTGGTAGTTGTAAATGCTGGAGACCAGATTATTTTTCAAGATATGTTAAAAGAAAGTCAACATCTCCTGAACTGTAAAAGCATTTTTATTTAAATTATATGTATGTAAATAATTTATCTATTAACTGGAGAATATAATTAATATTGTCTCGTAAAATTATTTAAGACTCAATAGAAGTATATAAATGACTTATAAACAGGATGATTCACCGAGGACGACCATCCCCTTTTTTATTTAATAATGAAGATATTCAACATCTGATTATTTAAATACATCTAAAAACCATATTTTCGAAAACTTGTACCACTTTGGATGGTCTTGTGGCGATCTGTTTTTCAAACAGGAACCACTTTTTTTGTGTAAATTGTTGGTTGGTTTTTTTTTAAATCATAATCTAAATCAAAATTTGAACGAGTGGTTTTTAGACTTGGGCGTCTAATCTCTTTTAATTTTATTTAACTTTTTTCGTGAATATAGACAATGTACCAATTCTTGGCGTCTGAACTATAGACACGGTTCATTAAACATACTTAAAGTTTTATAACTCGTTCGGATTTTGATTTCAATGTAAAATTGAAAAAAAAATAACGGCCCAATAATTTACAAAAAATAAAGAGGGTTTCAATTTAAAAAACATAAATTTGTATTACCACAAGATTACAAGACCATTCTTAAGTGGTCCAAACAATTTCAAGTATTCAAAAATATAATAGCTCTTTTAATTGTATTTAAAAATTCCAAAAATCAGATTTTGAATAATTCTATTATTAAAGAAAAATGGAAAACCGGTGTCCCCTGGTGAATCATCCTGTATATGAACAGAACTCTTTAAAAATCGAAATGTATAAATTTCATAAATAAGCAAATATGAGATTTTAAAACTCTTGAATCAAATTTTCATTTAAGGATTTTTAAATCTAGTCCATATTTTGACTTCGATTTTTTAAATTCCAATGATTTTAAACCATGTTCCATTTTGGATATATAAAGTAATTAATTATTGTATTTTGTATCCTTATATTTACAATAATATTAAATTAACTTTTTTTACTAGAGGGGGGACTGACATTATTTAAAAATAGGTATATTTACAAAACCAAAGACAACTCCCTCCATCGTCAGAAAATTACCTTTTAAAAATGGCATACTTGAATCCCTCCGATCACTGAATAATAATATGTGTATTTTTTAGGTATAGGTATACGCATATGCAGAATGTATAGCCCTATAGGTTTATTATAAATTATAAAATAAAAAAACGACTATTATCTAATTAAAAGTATTATGTATGTATTTTTTTTTTAATTTTAAATTTCATAAAAGTGTAAAAATTAAAGTTATTTCAGCAGTTGTATAAAATGTTCTCAGATATATAATACAGTTTTATGATGTTTATATAGTTCTGTACTTATATACTACACTATATTGTTTCTACAAATTGTTCTGGTTATACTTATTACTTATATACTACGAAAGTCTGAACATACTTTATATTTATACAAACATATACTTATTTATTTTATAATATTTATGTATAAATTATGACAGATAATTAACATTTAATTATATATTAGCATATAATTATGCAGTTCATTATCAACAAACATCATTATTAAGTAAATTTAACATTATAGAAATGCAAAAAATGTACGATCTGAAATTGGAATAGTTTTAATAAATTAGTCAATTTGCTTTAGTTTTACTTTTTTTAAAACATAATATATTATTTATTATTATATCGCAATACGCCAATACCTTTTAAAATATTTAAAATCTAATGATAAATTATAAACGAAAAAATACCTACTTAAATAAAGTAACTAAAATAGTAACATTTTACTATTGCATTTTAAAGCAATATTATTTATAGGACCTAAATATTAAATTTATTTAAAATTTTAGTTTTAAAAAAAAAATATTATTTTAAAATTGTATAATATTTTATAATTATAAATTTAATATTGTGATATGGACTTTAAATCCATAATAAATTAAGTACCTAATACCTATATATTATTATATACAAAATTGAATTGTTAAATAATAATATACTCAACAAAATAAATCGATGTGATTAATTTATAAATATAGGTAATTTGAATTTATATATTGTTGGTACTTTATTTTAAAAATAATTCAACCTTTCCCTGAAATAATTTTATTAATTTTACGATAATACCTACATAAGATATGTACTTTATCATTTTTATAATGGATATAAGTTTTATGAATAACGAATTATACTATATGTATAGACATATTATACATAGTTTGTTTTTAATAACTTTCTCTTTATAAACATATTTAAAAAATCAATAGCTGTGTAGGCAGAACCATTGTTTTTACAATAATATTATAATTATAGGATTATATTATTATATTATTTAATATTTTTAATCATTTTTATTTTCATTATTATTAATATGTCTTTTTTCTATGAATATTTGTATAATAATATGGTTTTTACTTTTTATGTAGCTATATCAGTCAATCAGCTAGCAATGGGTGAAAATATATGTATGGCAACCGTCATAAATAATAGGGCGTAGGTATATCGTTGTACAATATACATGTACATGACGTTTATGTAACTACAGTGACGGTTAAATAGCAAATTTTTTTTTATTACATGAATAATACATTAAGGAAATATAATTTAAACGTGCATGGGACATATTATTCAAACTATTATAGTTGTCGTTTCTTCTCGACCTGTGTATAGTCACCCTCACATAATACTGTTATAGGTAAACTGTAAAAACACCTATATTGCTATATATTATATTCTTTATAACATTTTATATAATTTATACATATTTATATTACTTATATAAATTGATGGAATTTATAATTATTATAGCGCGCTGAGTAGAGGACCCTGTAGGTTTTCGTGATATTATTTATACTATAAAGTATTAAGGTTGAGGCACAGCTAAATATAATACTAAGTTACCAATAATGAATGAATCATTATTCGGTATTCACTAGATATGAATATCATCTATAACTCGCCTTACTATATAAGTAATATTGTATAGTTAATTAGGTATGTATATTGAAATAAATAAATAACAGTGTATTTAATAGGAATGATTAAAGATTAATAAATAAATATAAATATACAGAATTATGGTTCGACAATAAAATATTCACGATTAAATATTTTAATGCAAGTCCAAAATCAACATATAAATAAAAATGAATGTTAAGTAAATTCCATCATGATTTTTATCTCAAATAAAAATACTTATAAGTTATAATAAACTATTCACATTCCTCCCCACCGTTTTTCAATTAATATATTCTAATACTGAAATACTATCTATATAAATTCCGATCAAATAATATATTATGACACAATGCAAACGTTATTGTCTTCGAAACCATTATAATCACTGGAAACGGGATAACAAATAAGGTAGGTTCTGATTAAATAATTATATTAGTTATAGAAAAACTCAGATCTATTCAGCTGTGTATATTATTAAGACGTATTTTGGTGTAATTTTGTAGGAATATAAATATATAATAAATAAATATTTGTAAAATCATTGCCTTTTGTGTTCTAACACTCTGTAGATATAATCTCTACAATTTATTACTTATTAAAATAGAGACAATAGAGTTCAAAGATTTTTGCACGTGCAAAGCCAATGTTCAATCTATTTTTTTAAAGATTTTATTAAGTTCTCTAAAAAAATATACACATTAATATTATATGCTATATGCACCTTTAGTCGTATAGTAAAATTATAATGACTTAGAATTTATTAGATATTCTAAAGATAAATAACAGGTACATTTAATAAATTATTTCTTTTATTTATAACAACAAATACTTTCGTTTTATTTTTACTAATATTTTAAGAGATTTTCAATTATCGAAAAATAAATTGTAAATTTCTAATTAAATGGGTTAGGAAGAGATTTCGACCAAATATAATAGCTCAAGAAGAAGGTCAGATTATAATGAAAAAAATAGCAATAAAATGAGTTCAAAACGCACAATAGGTAATAGTAATTAGCGGGGATTGTATATGAATGTTTGGGATTAAAAACACAAACCGATATACTTTTTATCAAAGCTATGAACATCCACGGTGGATTATGTTTTATCATTAATAATCAGTGTAACAAATTGTCTAAAGACTAAAAGCCTATTTTTATTTTAACACAAATGTATATCTCTCGCAATTGAATAAAAAAAAACTTCATATTTATTGAACCGACAAAACGAAACGTTTAACAATGATTCTGTAAAAAAATACCGTATTCACGACATTTAACTATTACCACTTTTTTTACAACTCAACTGACTAATCTACTATTTATTTCATCAAATGTTTTGTATATATATATATATATTTAATATTTATGTAAATTAGTCAATATAAATATTAAATTGCTAACTTTCTAATTTAAACTAAACGCATTTTATAAAAAAAAAAACGAATAAATTACAACATTTGTAACATTTTTAAATTGTTGAATTACTGAAAACCTATATTACTAACTTAACCTATTTACGGAAGTAATATTTATATATTATCTAGATTCTTGATGACTAGGTGTACCATAATATGTATTAATTAACCAATTAATAGCTATATATTACATTAGATAGTGTATTGTACTTATAATTCGCGTTCCTTAATATTTTTTAGAAATAAAGAATTATTTGTTATCCTATATTTTTTGAAAAATCTGATGCTCATTCATTTTTCTCTCGTGTTTTAAGCATAGCTAATGAAATATATAATTAATTTAACAAATAGTAATGTATAATTCAATTATCATGTATTTCATGTAATTATCATGTAATATCGTATTATGTATTATTATTAAAATATTATATGTAATTATTTACATTTTTTAGTTGAATATTTACTTTAATTATATTATAAAAGACCTCGGTCCGTTAAACTGTTAATAAATAAATACATAATAGTATAATTACTAAAAACAGTCTTAAATCAATACGTCTTGGGGTTCACTACCCACTACCCGGTACTGTAACTAGTGCGTACAGTGTAACTTATAAGTTAGGTATTAATTTAACTACAGTCATTAAATAAGTAGTATTATATAGGCCCCGAGCCCCGAAGTTCGTATAATCATATGATCATTATGTTATTTAATATTTGATGTTCCTTATCATTCGTGTAAAGGATAGTACTAATCTTATTATTCCAGTTGTTATTTCTATAATTCTATTGTTAATATATTGTAATATGATTAAATAATTTGATTACCAAAGTAAATACTAAATAAAAATAAAACAATTAACTTATTTATTATATGTTTATAACATTGCAATATGATCAAAGGCTGAAAGATAAACGATGTTAATAATATTCAATACGACAATACATAATTATAATTCATAATAATTATTTAACATAATATATTATACGTATACAATTTCATATAGATACGGTACCGTCGGTACCATGTTCTTAAGTATATTATTATTATTAGAAATATATAAAAAGTTATATAATATAAAATTATAGATCATCTAGTGGATATTAACTACCCAATATACACATATATAGTACTTGTATATTACATATTACCTATACAGCAACACGTTAGTAGATTATACATGCTGTATTATGTATAGTACCAGTATCTACCTACTCTTATAGTAGGTACTTACTCTAAAATTTGATTATACATTTATATTTATAAATACCGGACTTTTACCTGACTAGTAAAAAGGAAATAAATTACTAAAATAAATTAAATAAATTAAATATATACAGTGAAACCTCCACTAACGGATACCTCCCAATAGCGGACGTTTTTTGGGGAACGGGGACATTTTCACTTATTATCAATAAGAAAACCTCCGAATAACAGACATTATTTTAATAAGGACTTAGTCCCTAATCTTTATTTTAAAATAATACGTATTCACATTTGTATGTATTTTTGTATTTTAATGAGATTGCACAGAGACGGTGTAATTATAAACAGACAAAGCTCAACGATTTTTTCAAACAAAAATAATTTAAAAATACATGTACATAATTTTGATTTGGATTGTAAGATATACTTTAAATAATAATAATTAATAATAATTTGTAAAAATATAAAAATGTAATAATTTACAATAAATATACTAATTAATAACATTATACTTATACATACCTACATACAGAGTACATTATTATACAAATAAATTTCAAAAATGTACCTTTGAATAACGGACAAAATTTTGGTAACCGAGAGTGTCCGCTTTTCAGAGGTTTCACTGTACATATATTATGTTAAAATTAACGTTTAGGTAAGTTTGATTCATTTCTTGTCATATATATTAGACAATACATAAATATAGATATATATATATATATATATATAGATAATTAAGTAGTAAATATAGTTCGACATTTTGTTAGTACCACAATACCTTTAAATATTTGATTCTAATACACAAAAGCACTTAATTTATTTATCATCGAAATAAAAAGAGAGAACTAGTGAGTCAGTGGGTGTTATATTCATCTAGTCTTCTATCTATATACATTATACTTCTCAATTATTATACGTTCAAAATTAGATTAGACTACTGTTGCATTATTTTCAGTTCAGTTTCTTACACTAACTTCAGGAAACGGATTAATAAACTCCAAACCTATAGTGAAACCACAATGGGATAACATTCTGTTAGGTCTACAGGTCTACTCCTGGTCCGGATATCGAAGTAAATGCTGCAGCTTGTCTTCCATTTATTATCAGATACCGGTGGCTCGTCGGAAAAATCATTTTATAATAATAAACTCGATCAAATAATTATATTTTTAATATGTAATATTCTCTTTTTCTCAATTGGCGATATACCCCCTAATCAATGTCTATCCTCTCAATCACAGCTAGCTCTCTATCTAATTTTCATCGATATATACCGATATATGTATACCTATTTTTGTAATTTTTGGAACTTTTTTACAAATTTGCACTTTCTAGGATTAGTACTTAACTAGTACCTATAATACTATTATTGCAATATCAGGAATTACACGCATACATTTAATAAGAAAACTTTTAATTAGTACCAAGGCAACCATCATATGATTATCAGATTATTGATTTAAATTTTAAATTTTAAAACGTTTACCTATAATATACAATATATCTACTACATTTATTTAATTTTTTTACATATTTAAATGCTATATAGTCTATATATAAATATATAATGATATAATGATATATAGCCATATAGGTATATTGTATATATTTGAAGACGATACTGATGTTTATGTTTGTAAGGGCGGGGCGCGGGCGTAGCCGCGTAGGAAATCAAAATAGGTTATATCTATTGGCTATTGATGATGGATTTCTCTTCTTTGAGCCGATTTTATAATATTTTTCTATATCCTTATAGACTAAAGTCGTCAGCCACTACATTTTTAGGTATTATATATTTTTATATCTTAATAATTATTATTATGTGAATATTACATTTTTTTATTTGTTAAATAGAATTTCAGTCCCCCCACCACCATCGTTTGAAAATTCAGAATACCCATCAATGAACCTATGCCATAAACAAATGTTTTATGCATTTAAATTATGAACTGACGATTTTAAATTATTTGGAACGTTTATGAAATTATGGCTACATAGAAGGTAATAAATGACGGTTACCATTACGTTTTAGTTCTATAGTCAAAAAGTAAGCCGGCAATAAATATTAGGTAACAAATAATAATGGTTATTAACATTTACATCGATATTTGATATATTATTAATTATGATTATCTATAGCCTATAGGTACCTGTGTGGCTGTGTCTATTATGACAATTTTTATTTGTTATAACTTATAACTTAGATTATTTTCTGTTGTTACTTGGCTGGAATTGGCTTGAATAATATGGCTATAATATATTATTATATAAAGACAAATCAATTTTTTTTTTATATAAACTATTCATCTTTAATTCTTATTCATATTATGAATTTATGAGTAAAAAAACGTTACAAACTGGAAGTTGAAACTAATAATACCGGTATGGCGGTACCTATTTAATATGTTATACGTATAACAATATAACTTCAAACTTGTATTTAGTCGTCAGATTTTTCGTTTTCAATTGTTGAAATTAATAGTTTTTTAACTGTCGCATTGGTCACACTGGACGTGTCTTAAACTTTCTAGTAACTTATATTTTGCGGTGGCTAGTAGTGGCTACAGCCTACAGCCAGTAGATAAATAGTGTTATCAGCATTCAGTGCAATATAATATACATATTTTTTTAGTTTTATGTTTTTATTTAAAATACATAATATAATAGATTATTATTATTACAACTTAAATCTGTAATAATACATATTTTTTCTTAAATGTATATATTTTTTTAAATTATTTAAGAAGTTTTAATAGTATTTTAAAAAATATAATATTTTTTATTTAGATGAATCCAATAAAGCTAGATTTGAACAATAAAAAATTCCATTAGTTATTAGTATTTATGGTTTTAATTATTTTTAATAACTGAACTAGAATGGAAGGTACATTGAGCAAATGGACAAATGTTGTTAAAGGATGGCAGTATCGCTGGTGTGTACTTGATGACATCTCAGGGACACTATCATATTATACGGTAAGCATAAAAGTAACAAATAATTTATAATTGGTACACTTACCTAATCGTTATTTTAACAATAGGTACATTTAGAATTGATAAATTATTTTAGATAGGTATACACTTTTATTACATAGGTCACAAATAATCTTGTTAATACTAGGTAAAATGTGCTTATATATCAAATTTCTTTTTTTTAACATCTTTATTATTTTTATTTTTTACTTAAATGTTTTCAAAGCATTAGGTATGAAACAAATTGATGACAAAATTGATTGAGAGCATATTACTAGTTTACTATATACCTAATATAAAAAAGGAATGAATAGTTCACTAATTGAATATGATCAATAAGAAATAAAATAACTTTTTATTTCAATTGCAAAAATGTGTTGTAATTTTTTTACGCTTAAGATTGTGACATAGAATAAGTAGGTAAAGCTTAATAAGTAATTAAAATAAAAATTTTGATTAAGCCAAACAATTTATCATAATATAAAATTCACTAAATACATTAATAGTAGTTCAATGTTGTGTTGTATAAACAGAAAAATAATACAAATATTAGGTTTTCTTTTTAATTATAATAATTAAATAATAATAATTAAGTAAAATAAATAATATTACAATTTAATGTTATAATATTTTTCTTGGCATTTTTATATGATTACTCATGTTTGTTTGATTTCATTTGTTTATACTTTTATTATAGGTATAATACAAATGATAAAATAATTATTTAATTTTTTCTGTCGATTTAAGCTCTACATTTTTTTTTTTTGTTATGTATGTATTTCTGTAAAATTTGTAAAATAAATAAAACAAAACAATGATATCTGGTAGCATTCCATATAGGTATGCATTAGGCATAGAACAACTTGATGACAAAACTTGTAGAGTATGTAGTACAAGAATACCAAACTGAATCTAAAAATAATAGAATATAAGATAAAAGACATCTGATGATAATTTTATTTTATAAATAATTACCAGTTGAATAATAGTCACATATTTTTTATATTTTAATGTAAATTTATGATATTGTGGTCCCATAGATGAAAGTTGATAGTAAGCATACATAATAATATGTACTACAGAATTCACTAAAATTGGGAAAGAAGCCATACCACCTATAATAAATAGTTAGGTAGGTAATTAAAATAATTAAAAATCATCAATAACTTATAAACTAAATTTGCTTAGTTATTGTTTATTTACCTGGGAAGAATTTAACTGCAGCCCAAGCTAAAATAAACGTAGATGCGTGATGATAAACATGAAGTCCAGAAACTTGTTTTGCCTTTTTACGTAGAATGAAAAATGCCTAAAATTAAACAATTTTAAATATATTACCTATTATACACTTTAAATTAATCTGAAATTAAGTTTTTTTGGTTGAATCTTCAGAGGCATTCTAATATTGTAATATAAAGTGTATCATATACATTCTCATGCTAATATTCACGCTCCTACTTCTATCTAATTTTTAAAATATGATGTAAAGTTACCAACAATAAGATTGATTATATTG
This sequence comes from Rhopalosiphum padi, assembly GCF_020882245.1. Classification (NCBI taxonomy): domain Eukaryota; kingdom Metazoa; phylum Arthropoda; class Insecta; order Hemiptera; family Aphididae; genus Rhopalosiphum; species Rhopalosiphum padi. The sequence continues at coordinate 2,975,131 of NC_083597.1, forward strand.
AGTAAATTTACAAAATGCAATCTGCTGTTTTTTTAATAAAAATACACCTATAAAACTATATTTAAACATGCACATAAGTAGTGTGTGTGTGATGATATAAGAGAATAAAGCATTATTTGGGTTGTGTAAGTAAATAGCCACCTATTAGTGATACTTAGCTAGTCTATGGACATTAAAATAAAAGGAATATTATATTCAACGTTAATTCAGAATTACCAGACAATCATCTGGTTCTATTACCTACATAATTTATGAGTACAACTAGTATAAGGAAATTTCATTCTTATCAATAACCCCCTTAATAGCTTAATGTTATATAATATTAAATTACTTGATAAAATTATATATTATGTTCAAATTGACGCTGACTACTAAAATGGTCACTAATATCTATATTTTATAAAGTTATGTACACAGATAGGTAGCAAAAAAAATTAAAGATGTTTCATTTGCAGTGTAGATCAAGAAGTATCACATTTTAAATTACATCATGGTAATAAATGTTACAACAGACAAACATAACAAGAATAATAAGTATTATACCTAATAAACTAATAACCTAAAAACTAATTTGAAATCCTTAGTAAATATTAAATGTCAAGACTTATACTTAAAATTTATTTGTTTTTTACTTTGTTAATACTTACCGTTTCAGCAAATTCCACTAATTTTAACATGTATGTCCACCAAAATAGTTTAGCTAACTAAAAAAAAAAAAACTATTAGTTGTATTATCATCTTTTTTTTTGTTTCAGCTTAACACTAGTTAAAACATTTTGTTTATTTTAAATGTTGTTAAGTCATTAAAATCTACATTATAATTTTGTATTCTAGATATCTCATTTCAAAATTCATAAGACTTGCAGTTCTATGAAATATTCCTTAGAATAATCTTTTACGCTATTAGATGAAAAAATAGCTTAAAAATAAAAACTAATAATATTAACTGTAACTAAGATAATTACAACGCAAGTGTTATTATTAAATAATTTACAAACATTTAAAATAAATTTAAATAAATTTATCTACTTTAATTTTAAAAATGTGGGAAAGTAGGTAACCACTTTGCTATTCAGTAGATGTCAAGTGTACCTTGTCATTGAGTAAACTAACTGTATGGTATATGTTAAATTTGAATTCAATGATAACTTATTGCATATGAAATCGATTCTGAGCAAGATGGTCTGCCATATACTATGTATACTTTATACTTAATGATGTATTTACTATTTATATGGATATTATTGTAATTTATTTTACTATTAGTAATACTTAATTTATTGTACACTATATGTAAGTAGGCTTAGAATTAATATTAGTATCTCTAAAATGTCATTTCATATAATAATTTAGGTAAAAGTTTCAAATCAAAATAATATTTTTGGGCTACTAAAAAATAGCTAAAATCGTTATGCTTTGTTTAAATATATGATTGTGTTCATATTTGAAATTAAAATGTCTATGAAAAAAAAATTGTACTTAACATTTTTTTTTAGATTTTTTTGTTTTAGTAAGAATTATTTATTTGGGCTTTTTATTACATTGCTAAGCATTTTTACCAAGCAAAAAAAATTATTTGTATGGACATTTATAAAAACAAATTGAAAATTAAAATGTCTATAAATAGCTTAAAAAGAGTCAAAAGACAATTATACCATGTCTTATATTTATACCTATATACGTATTTGGTGGAAATTTTAACTAAATACCTTTATTATTTTCTTTTTTGAATTACAACAAAATAAAAAAAATCGATTTGTCATAAAATCCCTTCTCCCAAGATATTGAACTTGTAAATCTAAGCATTTTTAGTTTTTAATACTTTAAAAAGGTGAAACACAAAATAAGAAAATAAACCTACATCATTATAAAATCAATAATTCGTCGCGTTGCTCCGTACCTAAAACGTTTTAAAATGGTAAAGGTTTTAATCATATGAACTTATTTATAATATATTTATCTTATTCTTAAGTTAATACAAATAACCTGAAAGTTATAAATATTCAGAAATCATGAAACGTTGTCACTCTTAATGATATGTTACTATGTTAGGTATTAGCTAAAATCAATAGTGTAAGTTTTTCAGTTGACTCAGTGGTCTAATCTAAAATAATTAAAAAAACCTTTTTTCAAATTTACGTAAATTAGTTTTGTTATGTTACGCGTAAGTATATTATTCATTTTAAATATTGAAGTTTTAAGTATCATGTTCTTTCCTTACTCGAATTGAATGTGGTGCATTGGAGTCAACAGGTTCACATCCAAGGGTATATTTAGTCGTCCATCCAGAAATCAAAATCTAAAAATGCAAATTGTAAATAATATTAATTGTTTCATACCTACTCGCGTAATTTATTTTTTTTTACAATCGTATTACATTACGACGAAAAAAAACTATTTAGAATAATACTTTCCATATAAAAAATTAAGATACATGCTACCAACTGAACTATGTTATACACTTTAATTATTGGTAGTAAGTGAAAAGGTTTTCTATTTTCCATAAATTTTGGCCCTAAGTATAACACAAAATATAAATACACCGAAGCACATGCTAATGTGGTTGTGATTCCTTGGACCATAGGCCATTCATTAGTTCTTGGATCTGAAAAAAAATTTTATATTATTTGTTGTACAATAGAGATTATATTTTAAATTTGTATAATAATACATGTATATATATATATTAATATGAAGATTTTTTTCTAAAAATAAGTCTCAGAAATGATTTGATAAAAAAAAAACGAAATCTTTTAATGAGCTTGTCTAATTGTGGGTTATTAACAAAATTGTACCTTTAAAAGACCGAGTGCTTCCACAGTAGTGTTGATGACATATATATATTTTTTAATCTGATTGTGCCTATAAATCTATAATCGTACATTACTTATTCAGATTACAACCTATAAGTATCTCAGTTGGCGAACGCACTCAAGAAATTTCAATATTTATATCAACAGTAAATTGAATAACATTTTGGGACCATTATACTATTACGTGGTTTTAGTATGTACCAATGACTAATGGGAAATTATTGAAAATATACATTTTGGGGGTGTAATTCTTTCATCACTTCGTGGTACACATTGGTAGTGATAATTTAACTAGGACGCATATGGCACTATGCAATAAAATTAATTATTTTTATGCTGGGACGCACTCAGAATATAAAAATAAAATTTTAAGAAAAACTTAAGAAATCCCTGACTTGATTACTTATAAATGTATACAGTTAATTTAATTATTACAGCACAGAATTTAACCAAATATTGAAATATTGATTGAACATTTTTAGGAAACAAAAGTCATTTTTGAAATAATAAACCTACTCAACTGTGATTATTTGTTTTTTGTATTTAACTTTTAATAATAATAGATATTTAGTTTTAAGGTTTAAAAACAATTAAATATAATTAACAAATTGGTGTTAAAAGATTTAAATTTTATCAAAAATGAATGCTAATCAATTTATTTATTTATTTTGATTAATTATATGATTAGTTTTTAAATATGTATTTCGATAATAAATTATCGACTTAGATTACATATGCACATGAAGTGAGTGATTAAGTATCATTAAAATGTAGAAATATTGTCCACGTTTATAATGTAGATAACTAGATAGGTTTATGTGTATTGTGGAATGCAATGGTTACTAAACTTTTGTGATCCACACCTTTCTTAATAACAACAATCCTGTTTCATCAATTGTACAATGTTCGTAATATGTATTATATATGCTGCATGCATATTATCTAAAATTATAAATTATAAACATAATCGTGCCGGTATTTAGTTTTAAATTCGTAATTCCTCAACTAAACGACCCTCGCACTTAGGCTTCGTGACTAGTATAAAATTCAAGGTGTTCGGATCTCCTCTTGGTAGTTATAAATATAAAATCGTAGTTATAATTAGTAAGAGTTTATTAAGTACTAAACATTGTACTTTATTATGAAAAATATCTTTTATCTGTCGTGAGTCACGACACATATAGTTATAGTTTGGGAATAGATGATACTAGTAGCATGCTCAAAACAATTTTCAAACCGGATGCAAACTACCATTTGTTCACCCATGTACCGACAGCTTTTAATCTACCTTTTCTTTTTACTTAATAGTATAAATATTATTATTAAAATATTTTTATTGCACTAAATCCATTGCCCGGTACCCACCTACCCATCCATCCATTTTGGACTTAAAGTGATTATCTCAAAAAATCCTATTTCGGCACGCCACTTATTGGTTTGATATACTTTGTAATTATTGAATATACGGCACTCAAACAGAATACTACAATAAAAAATACTTCATAAATACAGATTGTCCATATATTGTTACAAAATATTATTACATAGCTCTGTAAAACTTAAAAATGTACAATAAGTGTATCGTGTATTCAATAATATGCGATAAAAGTAATGTTCACTCAAAGTTACATGAAAAATTCGTTTCGTTAACAGTGATATTAAGAAATTTGAATTACCTGATGAGAGGGAATCTCATCGTGTACTATATATTAATAATTAATATACCGTCCTCACGCGTGCCCATTTGCCTACTTCATATACTTAATTATTTAATTATAGATACCTTTATTTTCAAGTTCAAAAAATACTTAACATTGTATTGTAAACTGAGTTCTCTTAGTATTTTTTTCTCTTGCACACAGTTATTTATTTATTATTTTCAATATTATCTATAAGATAAAAATAATGACAATGATAAGAATACACAAAACACTTGTGTTTTCCCAACTAATTTGAAAAGTAGGATTTCCCCGAAGTATCAACTAGATCCAATTTGCTACCAGAAATCAGCCTCAAAATTGAAGATTGAAATATTTTTGCTACTAAAGGACATTATATTTAAAAAAAACACATAATTGTAGAACCAATATATTCATTGCTCCACTCAGAATCTAGAACATAAAAGAAAATGCTTTTGTGCAAGCATGATAAATTTTTAATTGAACTTTCTATACCTAAGATAATAGTTGAATTAAGGTAAAATATAGTTATAAAGAAAATCTAATAAAATTAACCTTCAATATTATACCAGTTTATTAATATTATGCAGTAAATATCTAAAAATGTTTCTTTACCAAATGTTTCAAATTAAAAAATAAAATGTATATTAATGTATACTTAATTCATGATAGGAATTTTAAATTATAACTAGTACATATTTAAGTAATTTACTACGTATTAGTAATAACATTTATTTTATGATATTTCTAACTTTACTAAAATTACCAAACCATAAATTACTTTTTACACTATTATTACGTATTTTAATGATTATTATTATTTTCCCTAAACTTACTAACTTATTAAAAATATTACGTACCTCCATATTGATCGACAAAAGCATCTAGCTTTTCAAAAAATTCTTTTGTCACCTCCATCAACTTACAAATCTATTAAACTATTTAATAAAAATAAAAATATAGTTATTAAACTACCCTATAATATGAATTCCCAACCGTATAATTAAACTAGAGTGTCGCCACCTACGCGACATATGATTAAAAGTGTAGTGAATATTTTTTACTTAAGTAGACATACTTTATGTCCCCCCCCCTACTTAATTTTAATTTAATTAGCATATAAGTTAGTACAATAATTTTTCAAAGGTACATATATATATATATATATATATATGTATAGTCATATAGATACATTATATCTTTGCGTAATTTCCTTGTCCACTGGAATTATTGAACACAACACATAGGTTACTGTATAATAATTATTATAATCTGTCAAACAATAATAATGATTTTATCAACAAATACTTTACTACCTTAATATATAAAAAAAACTTAGTATTTTTATGTAAATTGTGTTATTAATTTGTCTTATATTTGACTCGTTGATGTATAAATATTTAATAATAAAAATTGTATTTGTGATTAAATTATAATAAAAATACCTTTTGATAATAATATACTAATTTGAAAAAGTTATTAATTAATTTTCAGTTATCAACTGTTCACACACTTAAAAACTCCAGACATATTTTAAATATTAAAAGTTTAAAAAACGCAAATTTCGACAACATTTTCAAGGATTTTAAAATGTTTTATATATATTTGAAACGTAGTAAAATTAACATTTTATTAAAATGTCAACCTCGATATAAATTATATATGACACTTTAATTTTTATCAATGGAAGTGAAAAATTAATTATTTATTCTACAATAAGGGTGATTATTTTAGTAATTTTAAAATATTTAGTTAATTACTAATTTTGTTGATAAGTATTAACGTTTTTAATAGTATTTTTTTCTATTACATAATTTGAAGTCATAATAAAACAAAACTTTTTATGAAAAAAATGATGTATTTATTACTCATTTTTCTTATTTATATAGCGACATTGCGTTGTGTTTTTAGTTTTTTAAATTTTAAATCATAGCGTACAGTTTTAACTTCATATCTCCAAGCAGGGCGTTTTTCTGAGAATTTCACCATATGAAAATCGATGTTTAACGACTAGTTAATTAATTATAATAATAGTATTTGAATAAAATAATAATATTTAAAGTATAGACAAACATATTTTAGGTTACTCTTATCTTAATTTTTAAATTATATAAAAGTTATAGTTTATAATTCATTAACATGTTTGAAATTTAATTTTTATTTATTGAATTTCTCAGGAAAATATATTTTTTTTTTTGGACTATGATAAAAAAATGTATTTATTATAATGATAAAAATAAAAAAATAAGTTGATGATTTCAAGTTATATAAAAAATAATATCCGTTAATACATTTCCAAAATGAACGTTAATCTTTAAGAGTAGAGTACGTCGCACTCACATGAAAAAATTATATTATAATATTATAGATGAAAATGCTCATAATTCACCTAAAAATTAAAATATCGTAAAAAAACAACGAGAAAACTCAGATAATGTTCTTACCTAAAAGTTTGATAATAGGTCAATTCACTCTAATATCAAAACTAAAAGCACACTATTTAAACTAGTGAACGAAAATTTACTATGTCGTACGTGTGTAAGACAGAGACAACACATGTGGGTGTGACGTCCTCTTAAAAGAATTTCCTTACATAATGTATGTTTTATCATTATTTATGAAAATAATAAATTTCGACTATATGGCTATACCTCAAACCTAAACATTTTAACTCTTTTATAATTTTAACTGTATAAAGATTTTCAATATTTTTTAGTTATATAATTCAGAAAAATTCACTAGTCTTATTTTGAATGTAATTATTTTTAAAATTAAAAATCAAATTGAAATATAAATGTTAAAAATTGGTGAAGTTGTTTTTATCTATATATAATCAATTTCTTTTTTGCTACGATTTTCTTGCTAAAAATATTACCTGTATTTTTAATCTATTCATATGCAAAATCATATATACATACAGGATTTTAAACAGATCAAAACCATGTACAAAAAATATTAAAATATAATATATTAATATTAAATTCTTTAATTAATTTTCAACTATACTATGATCCATTTCACGTAAAATATCTTTTATTTCAGAAAACAATATAGTTGAATAATGTATATATTTACTGTTTCTATCATTATTAATATTATAATAATTTTTTGAGTCATGTTTTATCCTTTTAAATAGCAACTTTTAATTTTAGTTTCATATTCTGAAATAGAATATTTGTAGAATTTTGATTTATAAATATCATATTTTGTTCAAGTACTTTATTAGTATAAGCTCGACGGTTATAAAGTGATTACGTGGTTATAAAGTATTCAAAGTTTAGATAGTGGACCAACTTTTTACCACTGTACCACTCATAATATAAACTTTAATTACCTACTTACAAAATAACAACTAATAACTCTTAAAGTACTTGTCTATAACTTGATTTTTATTTATCGAAGTACTCCAAAACATGTTCTACTTTGAAATAAAGAATTAAAAATTCATATCGCTGTAACGATTGAAAAGTAAAAAAATGAAAAAAATGTAGCGATAAAAATAAATATTTTTAAATAAACAATATTTTTACAACATAAAATTTGATAAAAAAATATTTTCAAAAACGTAAATTATTTGTTAATAGTGAGTGTCTTACTTTAAATGGAACATCCGGTTCCGGTATACGTCGTTATGAACATAGGTCATAGATCTATGACGATTGCTATCTAAAACCGTGTTACTTAAATGGAAATTTAAAATGTATATTACATAAATGGTGGTCATTGACTGGTGAGGTTACAGGAAAAGTTGACATAATCCTAATCATGTTTATACGTTTATAGTATACTACTTGCACAACCTTTTAATGGTCGTTTAGTATAAAAATAATAATTTGTGTTCAATAATATATTACTACATTACACAAATAATAGAGTAGTTAAAGGTACGCAATCGATTAAAGCCTAATATAATTAACATTTTAAACAAAAAGTTACTCATTCAAAATTAATATCGTATAAGTTCCGTAAATTAGAACAGAGTATTTAGAAGTACATGTATATCGAAGTAGTAAAAAAATATTGTGTTTTGAAATAAAGAATTAAAAATACATGTCATCAATTCTTCATACAAAAATATTTCCAAAAATAGTAATAGTTATTTAAATAATGAGTGTCTAACGTTAAATGGATCACTTAGTATACAACAATTATAGGTCTATGGTCTATTCCCTCACTTTTTTTTTGTTTTAAGCAAATGCCCACTTTATCTATGCATGTATATTGTATATCATACATATTTGACAAAAAATTGTGAATACTTTGTTAAGAGCAAATGTACGTATATGGTTGTGGGAGGAGCGGTACGCGATATAAGTTGTGTATAATATATTAAAATACTATCAATATACTTAATAGTGTGATTTGTATAAATATTATTGATATTAAACTTCAACTATTAGATATACCATATCTCAATAAATCTTTATCATTATAGATTTAGAACAAACTTAACATAAATTAATAATCCACATTTAAACATATAACATATTGGCATATAATATTTATTATTATACTAAAATAAAAATTATATACAGCAAATATAATAATTCAAAGATGTAACTTAAAATATTTTAATAACTAATTTATATTAATACAAGCATAATATTACACAGAAAACAGAATAATAAAAATAAAAATAATAACGGAATAGTTATAGTTAACTATTTATAGCAAATGAACCCTAAAAAAATCGTCTATAGTTTTAAAATATTTATGTAAATGCATAATTTAGTTTAATAATTAAAATCACATTTAAGTTTCAATTTAAAATATATAAATATTTACTGAACGAATACGTTTACCAATATTCATTAACTTTTAAATAAGGTTTAAGTTATAAGTTTCAATGATTATATTAAAATCAAAGATGTCGGCCACACCAAAAAGAATAATATTATTTATACGCAGTAAATATATTTAAATGAATTATTATCATGCAAACCTTTTTAATTTCATTGTAAAAACCCCTAGTGTATAAATAATTAAATCTAATAGGTATTATTTAAAAATGATATTGAATTTTACTTAGTGCGTTTAATGAATTTATTGTTTGAATAAATATATTTATGTGTTCATTATACTTATAAATAAATTATAAAATACATAAATTATAGTTAAATTATTAAATTATATTTATTGTAGAAAATAGCGATAATAAATAATGATGATGATACATAAATTGTTAAATAATAGTTATAGATCTTTTTAAAGTTATACATTTATAATCATTTAATTGAACTTATTAAAGAATAGTTATAGCATGTAAAACTTATAGGTTTTATAATATAATGCCTCTCAACTACATAAATTAAAAATGAACAATTATTTCTAATCAACTATATGTTATAAATAAATAATGTTAAAATGTATAATAAATATGTTTAAAGTTTTCCTTTAATTTTATAATTGTTATTATTATTATTATTATTGTTAATTTTTATACTATTGCGATTGTCAATAGGTTTTTTTGTATATGATTTTCTATAAAAATCGTAAAACATATAAAATACAATAAACACATTAGGTATAAAAATCAATCCGTAAATATTAGGTACTTGACAGCTAGGAGTCAAATAAAATATCGAGTTAACGATCAAAATACAAAATTGTACCTAGAAAAAAACAAGGGTCAACATTAAGTATATGTATGGCTGTACGCAAGTAGTAACATAGAATATGCTAATGATTTATGTATATCAATGTTAGTTTTATGCACATATATTGAAACAAACTTGAACGACAAAAAAATTGTCGGCTATACAACCGTTACAAGAACATTAAAACTCGTGTTTTATTAAATGTTCTTGTTAAAATCTGGAACTATTTTTAAAAGTCTAATTTCAAATATCTTAAAACGTATATATTTAAACAATGTATTTACCATTTGTATGATAGTAATGTATTTTTTGTAACTGTTAATTTTATTTTGTATTCCCGGACCCATTGATGATAATAAGTAATATGAATACATAACCATGTGAACCGTGTTATTTAACATAACAGGTATCCGTACAATACCACCTAAAAAAAAAAAAATTAAAAAATGTATTAAAAAAATTACAATCGAAAGTTTAGTTAGAAATAGCAATACACTTTTATATTATTACTTATTTAGGTAAATTTACGTTTTTTAAATTATTTTAACATAAAAGTACTTATTCTTATAAAGAAATAATTGCCACTTAACATTTTGGATAATTTTATAATTCAGAATTTAGAAATTTTATCTATGTATAAATATAGTAAAGCTTGACTTTATATCAAAATTAAATTTTTAAAAACTAACTGAAACAATTAAAAAAAAATTTTAATTTGGTTCCAATTTTTTAAGATACTACATATTTGGGTAATGGACTTGTCTTAGTAACATATTATATTATTCCCGATTTTTATGAATAAACTCCATTTCGCGGCTGTGATGATTTTGATATGTAACAAAATTGCGTAAATTAAATTCACTTTAAACATTGGACGATACGAATAGCAATAAAGATAAAAGTTATTTAGTCGGAAATTTCTAATGTTATACATTTACGTTAGTAATAATGTGCTAAAATAAATACGTCAAATTTACACGCGTCGAAATTTCGTCCAATTGTTTTGCGCCAAACCCACTACGCTCAAATCAGTGCATTCAAATTGAGTCTCAAAATACACAATTTTGAAATTACCCAAGTTAAGTCTCGAGTTTTATAATGGTTCGTCCTAATTGAATCCCAACTCATAAAAAAAAAAACAATATTTAATATTTTATTTTTACCTACATTGTTACATAAATAAAAATGGAAACATTTTTTTTAGGTGCAGTAATAGTAAACAGTAAACACCTACCAATAACCTAACCTATAAGGGAGACTCAATTTAGATGCAGCCTCCCAAATTATGTGTCACTCTGTAGTACTTACCAAAAAATATTTGGTACTCAACTAGTGTAGTACTTAAAATTATCCAATATGGAACCTATCTAGTAAACTGCCTAACCACTCATAGTACTTATAGCTTTCCAAAAATGTATGTTTTTCTAAACGTCTATTTTTAAAAATAATTTTCATAGTTAAATACCAATATGCATTTTTTTATTTTTTATTTTAAAACTGATACATTCAAAATCTTTAATCATATATTCCCATAATAGTATTATTATATTTGATATATATATATATATATATATATTGGAAATTTGATAAGCTTATAAGTTATAATAACTATTAACTATAGAAAGATCTTAAAAATATTATGAAATTACCTGGATTTATTCTTGAGGCAATCCATACTAAAAAAAAAGTTGTTATGTGATGGTATATGTGGAGAGCAGAAACTTGATTTTGTTTTTTTCGAAGTACAAAGAAAACCTATAATAATAAAAAATAATATTTTGATTATTTATTTAGCAATGAATTAATCTCATAAAAGTCATGGTATTAATAAATAAGTATAAATGTATAATGCATTTTAATAAATGGTCTTACAGTCTCAATGAATTCAGATAATTTTAAAATTGTCGTCCACCACACTAGTTTTGCTGCCTAAAAAGTAAAGATGTTATATTAATGACTAAATAGGTTTGTTTATGCAAAGAAATGTTAATGTTTTTACGTATAATGCTGTTGGATCATCTGAGACATCTAAAGGATCACAACCCATTTTTGGTTTTGTTTTAAAATACTATAAAATAAATAAATATATTTATGATATTTTATAATGAATATTTTTAAGAGTTTTCAATAAGATAATAAAACAAGTAAAGTTGTTATTAAAAATATCAAACATAAATCACCTCCACAGTAAGATATATACAAGCCAATATTTGTGCTGTGTTGTAGATTGCTAATGCTGTTCGAAGTGTGTAGGGTTTTTTATTTGCCATGTAGTTTGGACCAACAAATTTGACAAAAATAATATATATTACAGCTAATAATACAGGGATTGCAGTTGTCGACATCATTGGCCAATCTTTAGTTCTCCAGTCTAAAAGTGTAAAGTGAATAATCATTTTTGTAAGTTAATAATGTAAAAAAACTTACCAGGGTTAATCTGCCCATCAAGGATCTCGAACCACGTCATGAATACCATTTTTATTGTAATATATTTTTAAAACAGAATAATTATTAATTAGTTTAAAAAACACCCATAAATGTTGATTATATTTATTGATAAATTGCTTCTAATCTATTATAAAAATATATAAGTTTTAAAAAGAACTCGATATAACTATGTTTAAACTTTAAAAAATTCAACTAGTTATTAACTTGCCATCATATTCTATCATTGACCAGTGTAATGTCATCTTCACGGTTCTGATAAAAGGTCTGGGGAAATGCTTTTAATATATGCAATACTATTCATGGTTCAAGAAGACATTATTTCCTGCTCATCAAAGATTCATAAATTCATGAAACTAAGGTCAAAGACCTCAATATGATAACTTTAAACAGGGTATTCCAGTAAGAAAAAACATAAAGTATCCAATATTTTATTAAGAATAGAATAAGTTTATATCTAAGTTTCATTTATATTTTATTATAAAATCGAATGTTTAATATGTTGGAGTATTTATTTTATTTTATTATTTATCATACAAATAGAAAAATAAAATTGTTGAACATGCTGGTTTTAAACATATCAATTTTAAATATATCAATAAAATAATTATGGAATTTGCCTAATGATGAGTATTAACTGAACAAATAATTGTACTAATTACTCATTCATAATTGATTGATAGTGTCTTATTAAAGGCCTTTTAATATAACATAATATTATTTAATCCGTTTAATGATAATATTTATTTATAAGTATTAAAATGAATGATGTATTGAAAAGGTTTCAAAAGTTGACTTTTTCTCTCATTACTTTTATAATAATTTATATGTTAGATTGTAGTACATTTAAGAGTAAAAATAAAATATAACTGATTAGTTAGACAAAATCGGAAGAATTTTACAATAATTCATCAAGTTTTTCATACTTGATTTTAAAATATAATTTGTGCTGATACCGATTTAATTTTTAACTTTTTAACATTTAACATTTTTTGAAAGTTGGTAAATAGGCAGGTAAAGAATAATATTTATCAATTCGAACATGCTTATACAGTTTAAACATTCTACTTCCATATACTTTATACAAACTGTATTTATTTATTTTTTCATTATTTAATGTCGTTATATCAGTATTCACACAAAAATACTCTGCATTATTACTCGTATAAAAATCTATTTATTTTTAAACAATCCATTTTTATTTTAGTCTCGGGAAAAAATGGTACGTGGTGTACGCCGTGGTTGTGTTCGTTTAAAAGGAGCTATGATTGGCATTGATGATGAAGATAATCTTACGTTTACTGTAACTGTAGATGGTAAAACATTCCATTTTCAAGCAAGGACTCGTGCTGATCGAGAGCTTTGGATACGCGCTTTAGAAGATACCATACAAAAACAGTTGTATGGATATAGAGTTAATCAAATACAGGTAATTAATGGATTGAAATAAAATACCTTTTAAATATAAGATTTATATAGTAAATTTTAAAGCTTAAGTACTATACAATATAAGCATATATATCTTATATCTAACTTTTGATATGAAATCTATAAGCTAACTATTTTGTTTTCCTAGTTATAAAATTACTAGATAAAGTTTTGTTATTTATTAATAATTGTTTAACGAAGTATAATACCTAGTGCCTAGTGCCTACTACATCTACGGTTTGTATTAATAAAAATAAATAATCCAATAAAATTCAACATTTTAAGACTTTAATTAAAGCAAAGCAAATTTTTATTATTTTCCGTTAAATTTTTTTTTAAATAAACGATGTTTTTGTATTTTAAATGTTTTATAAATGTCACAGTATTTTAAATTTTATAACGAAAGTTTAAAATTGAAACTGAGATAAAATAGCTACAGTTGATAAACTGTAATATTCAATTCATTAGAGCTTATAAAATAACGTAGATACTTAGTTATTTAAATTACCCATCACTAAACTTAAACTAACTAAATAGTTATAGTTAATTAACTATTTGTATGAAATCAATACTTGTTTGATATCGAAATTCACCCAAAAATATACAGTCTTAGAGTATAAAATGAAAATGCATGTTGTTAATAAAAATTGTAAATAAATTTTAAAAAATAGATGTTTTGTAACATCTTCAAATTTTTTTAAAAAAATAATATCCAAAATTAAAGAATACTTTTCGAAAAAATATTTATTTTTAAAAGAGTTACCGGGTATATTTATTTATTTTATCTTCAACTGTTAAAGTTATTGGCTTAAAATATTTATTACAGAAAGATATAATTATGAGACTAAATATAACAACATGAACATTTCACAATAAAAATATTATTATAATTTTTTGTTAATCTCATTTTGCAAAAGCATATATTATATTGTTTGTCTTTTGTACCTATTAAATATAAATATAATTAATTAGTTTTTTTTAATTGTTTTATTTTATTCACATTATTAACCTTATTGTTAGGTTAATTAAATGGTAATTAATACATTTCTGATTCATAATAGAATATAAATAGCTAGTGTATTGATAGATAATTTATGTTTTTGGTGGAATTTAAAAATATAAACATGGTTTATTGGTTTAGCTGAAATAGTTAATACATTATAATATCTAGTCTTGACTGTTAAATATATATAACTAGTTGCAGAGTTACCAGCTTCTCTCGAATGTTTTAAAAATGTATTAACATATTTTAATTATTTTACTGTATAAAATTTAACTAACAATATTTAAAAATTTCTTGTTATTTTAAAACCTCGCTATAAGTCCGTTAAACTTCTTCAACATTTTATTTTTTAGTACATAACTTATTAATGGTCAGGTTTTTTCTCGCTCTAAATTAATACTAATACACATATTTTCTTTTTATGTATATCGTATTGGTGTGCAAATAAGAAAGAATACTTAGATTTGAATACGTCTGTTATCGATGCAAACTGATTCCCAAAATCTATATAAAAACCTTAAAAAAAAAAAAATTAAATTTCATAATTTGACCAAAAAAAAAGTACAATGTAAACCCTCCTCTTCCTCGAAAAAAAAATAAAAAAAAGGGGTATTTAAATAACTCTAAAAGAAATAAGCAAAATATTAAATTGCGTTTTTGGGACATAAGAAATTCTTTTATATATTTATATTATTTTAAGGATGCAAATTATAATAAGTTATGACCATTGAGCAGGGCCGGATCTAGTAGAGGGAGGGGCGAGCATTTGCACCGGAAGTCTTGATCGAGTAGCGCCAAATTACCTAATAATAATTTTTGTTTACCAATGTTTTTTAAAGAGTAATTGGTACATAGTATTACAGTGGTATATTAGAGTGTTGAATTATAAGAAGGAGCTAATCTTATAATTTGCCCCGAGTAAAAAATATACTAGATCTGGCACTGCTATTGACCATACATAGAATAATTTGTCTATGAAATTATGTTAATATTTTTAATTTTGCTACTTGTATACTACCCTTAATATATTTAGAAACAATAAAACGACGTTTTAAAAAAAAAACTTGCATGCTAGATATATATTATAAAAGAGAAACCTTTAATTATTGTAGCACGGACCGGTAGTAAGAAAACATATTTCTCAAAAGAGGGTGTGTATTATTAAATTACAAGTATAGTAGTTGGTTTATAAACAGCCATATAGGTAGTATATATGTTCAACACTGGTTGCACTAATCCAATTCTGACCTTAATTGCATCGGTATTATTTTATGATGTACACAGTCTTCCGACGGAAATTTGAACCATTTAGCTCTAGTGTATATTGATTTTTTTTAACTAAGCAAATAAAATACCTAGTCTGTTCATAAATGTGCAGCAAAACCCTTAGTCCGTGTGTGTTTGAAGTGAAATCTACATAAAAAAAACCAGTAAAACCCTAAATTAAATGTATGTGCGCGTATTGTTTATTCAATATATAGACGTAGGAATGATGGGTGGATGTTTAAATATGTTTAAACCAACCGTAAGAATAAAGGTATTTTGATTAAATATTAATTGAATTGTTATATTATTAAAGTACATATTAAATAAAACATAAATATACAAATTTTATACATTTTGTAATAACATTTTTTATTTTTATTAGGTTAATAATGATGCTGTCGTACCTACTTTGGAAAGTTTTGATAAGAAATTAGGAGAAGCTGATGCTTATTTACAGCTTCTCATTGAACAAACTAAGGTTTGAATAATTTAAATATAAATAAATACATATAATAATAATATTATACATATAGGCATATAAATATATATATTATTTTCTAGAATTTAGAAGTAAAAATGAATTCAATGTGTGAGGAAGACAAAGCACATTGTGAATGTATTATTTCAGAAACTAATGTAAATATAAATTTTTTTGTATTAACATTTTATGCTTATTATATTAGTTAATTAAATTGTAAAAGCTCTTATGGTATATTATTACCTATATTGACTATTTATACATAATACTACGTTGTATCGATTCATATCTTATACGTAAGATATAAAAAACACCATATGCACCCAGTGGCGCAACTAGGTCCAAAATATTAGGGGGGGGCAACTTACTTTCTGCTTTCCAAAAAGCTAAGAGGATTGTCTGGATTATTTTCATATCAATAGTAATAACTATACAAACACGGATAATTCTTTTGGTATATTAAAAATACTAAATAAGTTTTTTGTCTATTTTTAATCACCGAAATAAAACTAAAATATTGAACGATGATCGCCACAATGCCGCTGGACGATATGCCCGCATAATATTTATTAGATAAAATATTTTTATAAAATTATATGTATATTTCAAAATAAACTTTAATATTTAATATTTATACAATTTACTTTTGAATAATTGTGTTATAATAATTCTCTATGACATATTGCATAGGATGTATCTCACATTTTCACTATTTTATGTTTAAATTGTTATTTAATCTTAAATTATCAAAACAATTTGGGTGGACTAAAATATATTTTGAGGGGGCTAAGCCGCTTTAAGTCCCCCTCTAGTTGCGCCAATGTATGCACCATTAGCATAGGTATACATACCTAGTCGTCCAAATGATACGTTCGATTATTATGTGGATTACATTAACAATTTAGCTAACCACCAATTTGAAATAAAACAATTAAACTATATTATAGTATAACAGCAATTTATACCTAGTATTTAGGACCTATCATTTTTGTACAAGGTTATTGATTTCTCTTCAGAGATATATTTTTGTAAGCATTAATGCCATTAATTAACTTATAGACTCATGAAAATATAATAGAAAACTCAAAAATCTCTCAAAATCGTTTATTAAACATAATTGTTTGATAAATTATAATCATAAATTTAAAAACAACTTCACTATTTCACGCCCAAATTTTCGCGTCTATATGTAATCTATGTCTTGTATAAACATTTTTATTTATATTTTATTTGTGTTTTGATTATTATAAAAATGTTTTTTAGAAATTAATGGACCAAGTAAAGCATTCAATTGTGATGTTACAAATAGCTAAGGTAATATTTTTAATTCATTTTTAACAACAAATTAATAATAGGTATTAATTATTTATTTTTAGAATACCGCATTCCCTGTTAATGGATCATATAGAACAACATCTGTTTCCACAGATTACGATTTCCCTAGTTTAGAAGGTATATATAATTACAAAATAATAAAAATACATTATTTGCATTTTTATCTATGTACGAGTATATGATACATATTTAATGTTTTTTTTAACTTTATTACTGAAGAGTTTTTGACATATTTATAATGTTATTTTATAAAACTAATTTTAGGAGATACGGGTAGTATAGAATATGGAGCTGAATGTGAAGAACGTCCTAGAAGAGACTCTCAACCAATGGATAATGGTAATAAACTATTAATTAATAACAACAAAGTTTTGACGTGGATTTAATGTTTAAAAAAAAAATGATTTATAATTTTTAAATGGTTAATAATGTTTTAAGAAGTATACTAATTTCAAAAAATACCTTTAAATATCATTAAATTTATTTTTAAAAACTAAAATTGTCCTAAATTGTTTTTTTTAAAAATTTTAAAACGACAAATTTATTGTAGGTATAAAAAATATATAATTCATATTTATTTACACATAATTTATTATTTACGTTTGTCTAATCATTTAAAAATATATTTCGATTACAAAAGAATATATTTTTTTTAGAACTTCGAAAGAAATATTAAATTTTCTATTGGTGTAAAAATTATCATTAATATCAAATATTTATAACAATGCTGTAAATACCAAAACTGTAGTTTTTTTTAATTTTTAGAATTTAATTGTTATTTTTTAGTAATTAGAAATGTATTAGTGTTTGATCAATGCATACAATTTTATTACACATGAATATATTTTTAAATAGTCAAAAAATAATATCTTTGTGTTAACAGATATTCCAGATGTCTCTTATTCTTCGTCTGAAGACGATTTTTATGATGCTTATGAAGACGAAGAAGAGTGGTCAAAACCTAGTCAAACTGAACCAGTGCCTGCAATGCGACGAAAATACAAGAACCGAATACTTGTTGGGTAAGAGTTAAATAATTTAATTTTTCGTGTAATTGTTAATTTAAAGTAGTTAAAATAATAATCTTTATCTAGTCTAATTGTTTTAATCGTTGAAACAAAATTTCGGAAAAAAATTATTTTATTTATAGGTAATAAAATATAATACAGTGCAACATCTATTAATGGTCACCTCTCAACAGTGGACACTTTTAAATTTCCCGACAAAAATGTATGCACATAATAGAAGTTATAATCTTTTAATAGTGGATGTGAACACTAAAAACTGGTACCAAAATTAAAAATAAATAATAACCTCTCATAAATGGACACAATAAAAAAAAATTTTAAGTAATAAAAATTTTATATTTATCTTTTATACATTTCGATATTTCGTTCATATTATCTTATCTTAATTATATGAAAAAATACAAATGGTTCGTTTATGTGTATTCGGTAAGAAGATGAGATCGCATTTCAATAGTAGACAATTTGCAAATTCATTGTGAAGAGCAGAAAAATTTACAGAAAAAATGATTACGATTTTTTTAAATTGTACATAAACATTAAACATAAAACACTTTTATACTCACTTTTTACTACGTACATATTTTATATATATATATATATAAATTTATTATACAATATATATTTCAATATAATCATTCATCTATAGCGTCTCCCTATACTGGATATTTAGTAATTTCTCGCAAATGTCTACTATGTAGAGGTTTTCTCAATAGTGGATAACTCCCTATAGTGGCTGTTTTCCCCGTGGTTGTTCACAATATAGAGGTTTCTCTGTAAATTATAACTAAAAACTAAATCAAGAATGTCAAAATTCCCTCCATGATCCTTATCTGGTAATCCGTTCTGTACCCTGGTTGGGGTGCTGAACGGCTTGAACGTCACAAGATCAGCTGATTATATTGTATTTCGGCCTTGAACTATTATCACTACGTAATCACCCGTCTTCGTACTTTCGCACTTCGCAGTTCGTGTAATTATTATTATATTTGTTTTATACACAAATCGTTGTATTAATCGATCGCTACTGGCCTTCCGTCTATTGTTTTATCTTTAATTAATATATATTATATTATTATCTACAGTTTATCTGATATATTTTAAACAGCGATTGGTGATTTTTATTTCTTAACAAATTTTCTATTTCGAAAAATATGTATTACTGTATTAGTGATTTTTAGAATATTTGTTACATTTATCAATATTAGTATAAGCTGCTGTACAAACTACAAATGATTTCCCGTTTTTGGAATTGGGCTAATACCTCACCCGGGAATCCAGAATCAGTAATAACTGCCAACATGGGCCAAAGCCAAAGGTTAAAAATTTACCTAATTACCAAATTGCAATTTTAATGAAACTGATATAAATATTCTAAGTACTAATGATAATTAAACATGCAAGAAAAATTTAAACTTCATTAAGTTACGATAAAAGTTTTCAGCTTATTAAAATGTATACTTTAATAACTTTCATATCAGTTTATATATTTTAATTTATTTGATAATTGCAAGTTTTTTTTTAATGAGTAAATAAATTTATATAATTTAGATAAATATGATATAAATCATTATTATATTTATGATAGTTTATTATTTGTGTTTTATTTTTATTATCCATTTTCATCCACGTCTGTTATTGTATAAAAAATTTTCCTTAATGAAAATTAATTTTGTCATTTCATCAAGTAACTATAAATATTTTTAATATACATAATTACATTTAAATTGTAATGCTGAGTTTTATAGACTGACGGGTAGTTATTTATTAGCTGTTACTTTTTAAATAAAATTCCCAAAATCTAATAGGTATATAATTATGCAACACTCAATGTATAATCAATAGATTATTGGTACCTACCTACTAATAGATAAATGTTAAGTATGATAAGTATTAAGACATTAGGTATTAATTTTGGAGTGTATATTTAATGTTTTTCAAACAATTATACAATAATTTGATATTATTTTAATAATTGTATACCTCTAATGATAAATTATAATGTTTGCATTTTATTTCAAGTAAATAGATTAATATAAACGTATTCATTAATTATTAATTTTATCAGTTATCATTTCCATAAGATTGAATAGTAAAATTATTTTTTAAATTTAAGTAGGTACCTAAACTAGTTATTAAATTCTTTATTTATATTTTATGTAATTTATTTAAAATATTGAAATATTTGTGGTACTTTGCTAAGAATTAAATATTACAATATACATTAAATTCAATCTGTTATCATAAAATAAAAGATTTATTTACATTATTTTCTTACAGCTAATAATAATATAATCTAAAGTTTGTAAATGTTTATTATTTTATTTTTCTCATAGTGGAAGTGAACCAGTTCTAGAAAATACTGGAAATTTGACTCAGTCCGGATCTTCAGATTTAAATCAAATATCTATAGATTCTACTGATCGGAACGTTGCAAATATGTCAAAAAAAAAGGATAGTTACAGCAAAGACAATATAATTGTACCTACTTATTCAGATGGCTCTATAAACTATGATGGTACTATAACAACATTTATTTAATTTAAGTATAATTTTTTTAATTGCATTTTTATTGTTTTAAAGCTATTTACGAAGATCAAGATGAATCTGATGGTAAGAAAAACATATTAATTTTAAAGTTTATAATATTAATCTATCTGTAAAATAATTTATTTATATAGGTATATTTTGTTTCAGTAACTATGCAGGGTTCAGTTGTTACACATCTCATATCTCAAGTAAAAATAGGTATGGATTTAACAAAAGTTGCTCTACCAACATTCATTTTAGAAAAGCGTTCGTTATTAGAAATGTATGCTGATTATTTAGCTCATCCTGATTTATTTCTTAAGTAAGTATTTTTTTTTTTTTTTTAATATTTATTATGATTTTATTTGTATTTTTTTTAATGTGTTATTATTATTTATACTTATTATATTATGTATAGAGCAAATGACTTGGAAACACCTGAAGAAAGAATGGTTCAAATAGTACGTTGGTATTTATCTTCATATCATGCTGGTCGAAATTCTGCTGTTGCAAAAAAACCCTATAATCCAATCCTTGGTGAAATATTTCGTTGTCATTGGGATGTACCTGGAGTTACTACAGGAGAGCCAGAATTGTCAAATGATATTACAGCTCAAAATAATTCAGAAGCCGCTGTACTTAATCAAGAAGAAAACCCTTTACCTTGGACTGATCCTGATCAATTGATATTTCTTGCAGAACAAGTTTCTCATCACCCCCCTAGTAAGATTAATTAATTGTATATAATGTGTATAGTTTGTTTGTGTATAAGGTATTTATTTTATTTTGATACATATTTTAGTATCTGCATTTTATGCTGAGCACAAGAAAAAAAAAGTAACTCTTTGTGCAAATGTGTGGACTAAATCTAAGTTTCTTGGCTTATCTGTTGCTGTTCACCATGTGGGACAAGGTATTGTAAGATTATTAAAACATAAAGAAGAATACATTTCAACATTCCCAAGTGGTTATGGCAGGTATTTATAGCCTTTAAAAATAAATGACAATTTTACTTAAATTTGGTATATTTTTACAGATCAATACTAACTGTGCCATGGATTGAGCTAGGTGGGTCTGTAACTATAACATGTCCACAAACAGGTTACCACTGTGATATAGAATTCCATACTAAACCATTCTATGGTGGAAAGAAACACCGCATTACTGCAGAAGTATTCGGACCTAAGACAAAAAAGGCTTTTCTAACTATTTCTGGTGAATGGAATGGTTCTATGGAAGCTAAATGGGCTGATGGTGTAAGTATTAATTTGTTACTAGTAAGCAGTTTATTGCTAATAAAGATTATTAAATATATAACATAAATTCAAAATAAATTTATACTAAAATGCAGGAGTTGACAGGTTCTTTAATCGAGATGATAAAAAAAAATATTTTATATTTCCTAAACATAAATTATTATCAATTGTGTAACGAGTGTTAAGCTTATTGTTATAAGTCCACACAGAGATAAATAATAAAAAAACAAATTATTTTACCCAAGACAAAAGAATCTAAAAAAAATCTCTCAAATGTGAACTCAGTATTATAATTAAATATTTTTGGTACTCCAGTTTTTCTTCTCCGTGGTTCATCTGCTGTCAACCCTTGGTTTAATGTATTCATATTCATAAATTCTATTTTAAGAATAAATAATGTGTAAGATTTTTTGTGATGTAACTTATGAGCAGACTCGAGCCACATGTATCAGGTATTTACGTGGTCTCATTCTGTTACTAAATAATTAGTTTAAAAAAATATTTATTGTACATTGTAATATAATTAGCCTAAGATTAAATGAGTGATGTTATTATAAAATTTAAATATTCAATTGTTACTATGATCCTGATGATCTTAATTAATATTAATTTTTTATTAATTGATTATTATTTTTAGAGAACTGAAATGTTTGTTGACACTAAAGCAATTGAAGTAATTAAAAAGAGCGTTCGTAAAGTCGCTGAACAAGATACTAATGAGTCTAGATACATTTGGAAAAAAGTTACATTAGGTCTCAAGTAAGTGACTTTAATTTTTTTTTATAACAATTTTATCATAATATTTTTGCTACTAAAAACTGTCTTATAATTTCAAAATCATATTTTCTAACACCTATACGTAATAGAGTCACTTCTTCCTATAATCCTGACATTTATTAGGTAAAATTAAGTTCAATTAGATTGAATAGTATATTAAATAGATAAAAATGAATGACTCACATAGTATTCCTATCAATTATAATAGATTTAACTTTTGTTATCTAACAAGTTGTTTTATTACAATTTATTTTTAGAGTTGATAATGTAGATCAAGCTAGTCAAGCTAAAGCTGAAATCGAACAAAAACAGAGAAATGAAGCTGAAGTTCGAAAAGAAAATAATGAAGTTTGGATTCCACGAGTAAATAAAATTAATAATATTATTTATTTTAAATATTATATTTTTTAGAACCCTATTTTATCATTTTTATAAATTGTAGAAAGGATTCTATTATCTATATGAATACTCTAATAATTATGTACATACATTTTAAAAACTATATAATATGTATATTGTATATTTAATATTAATTATTTTTGTTTTTAGTGGTTTGTGCAAAATGGAGAAAATTGGGAGTACAAATCTCCATTAGAAAAACAATTAGGCGTGACATTTGAATCAATGCCATTATGACAACCCTAATAATTTGCATTAAAATAAAATCCTAACTATGTATAAATATACATGTTTAATGTATATTCATCATCTAAGTATTCAAAATATATTTGTTTATATATTTAAAGATGTTTTGGCGCAATATCAATAACTATATTTTTATTCCCAATATATTTTTATTCGGTGACTTAAAGAAAAGTGGTGAATAGTCACAATTTTGTTACAATCAAAAAAAAATTATCGTAGTGTTTTATGTATATATATCTTATAGAAAATTATGTCATTATTGTTGTTACCAGAGTTATTATTTGTATTCACTTTGTATGTGAATCAGTCACAAATACAATTTATTAGCTTACTTTTAGATTATTAAGTTTTGGTACTGATTTTGTTGATATTATTATAATAATTTGTTCATTTAAAAAATATAAAAACCTAATATTATATTGTAAATTAAAATTGGATATAAGTGTTATACATTATTTATTTATACACTAATATCAGATGAGAGAACAATATAATATTTATTACTTATCTCATTACAAATTGTGATTGACTTGGTTATTTGTTCTAACTTATGTTATATTATATAATGAAAAAAAAATAAAACTATATTATTATTTATTACTAAAAAATTGAGTTTAATATGTAGCCCTAAATCAATATTTTACTTAAAACAAAATATGTTAATGAAAATATTTCCATGTATATTTTTTTATGGTAAATTTAGTTACTCTTAATTTACTGAATTTGTTGATCATATGTCCAACTTTTGTTGTAATTGAGTTATCACTAAATTTATATCTCTATCTTAGATACATATTTTGTGTAAAAAGGTACTAGTCAATAAAAAACTGAAATGGAATTATTTGCCTCTGATGTTTATTTTTAGTGCAAAAAGGGTGCAAATATATCAGTGAACAACCTGCTAACAACAATTTAAATAAAGAAATTATGTTACAAGTATAAGTAATTAGGTACCTGTAATAGTTTAAAATAATAAAGATAAATAAAAAAAATGGTTTTCAAATTATAACCTCCACTTAAAATGCAAATAAATGGTTAGTGCAAATATAGGACATGCCCACTTTTTCAAAATGGCTCCCAGCATTACGTTCTTAATTATTTTTAGACAAAATCAAGTGTATTTTGTTTTTAAAATGCTTATAACATTATTTTATTTTGACAGTTATCTTTTTCCAAATATTATATGGACAGTTTTTTGTGTCCCCTATAAAATTTAGTTTTATGGACATTTTTCCTTTCTGAAATTAGTGATTCATATAATAATAATTTTGAGTGGGTAATATTTTTGTTTAAAATAATTATTTAAAATTTTAAATATATTAGGCTTTAACCAATCTTGTGCTTATGAATACACTATTATTTATATAATACTCTAATATTTTATTATACATAAATGAATGATTTTATTTATACGAGACAACCAATATAGAGTTGTGCGATCCAATCAGTATGCTACAGATCTACAAGCATGTTTAGGATTATATTTACTTTACTTGTAAGGCTGTAACCTCACTAGCCAATTATCACCATTTATGTAATATACATTAAACATTTTAAATTTCCATGTAAGTAATACATTTTTAGATTTTTAATTTCTATTATAGCATATGTTCCTAGCGATATATACTGGAACTGGGTGTTCCATTTAAAGTAAGAAATTCACTATTAACAAACTATTTAAGTTTTTAAAAATATTTTTTTACATAATTTTATATCGTAAAATAAGAATTTTTCTAAAAAAAAAACATGTTTTTTATCCTACAATTTTTTACTTTTTATGATAATAGGTATTTTTAATTCCTTATTCCAAATCAGAATACTTTTTAGAGTATTTCTATACATAAAAATAGTTTTGGACGAGTACTTAGCTTAAGAGATATAAATTCAAATAGTTTAGATAACGGTACCTTGCAAAATGTTGGTCCCCTCCCCACTACTCTTCTCATCAGTCTCATCATAACTTTAGATGGCTTATACCAAGTTATAACTTGTAAGTTGTAACTAATAAAACAATTAACAGGAACTTGATTTTTATAGATCAAAATACTCCAAATTATTATTATATATGTATATATATATTGTTTTTGTATTTTTATTTTGGAATATGAAGTTAAAAATGTATATTTTTAAATAATGGAAGTCTTACGTTAAGTGGATCACCCAGTATGTACAAATTTTATTCTTGAGCATTGAAAAATATTTAAAGGTCATTTTATTTTGGTAATATTTAACATAAGGTCAACTATGGACATATTTTGAAGAAAATCATGAAAATATGTAAAGGTCATAATACTCGTATAATATTTTGTTAAAGGTTAAAACCTTAATTGTATTAAAGTGTACAAAAATCGAATATGTGTTAGAAAAACGCAGTTTCTAATTAAATATATCTTTTATTATGTATGGTACCTATTTATAAATAGGGTGTATGTACCAGGTACATGTATTACATACATTGTACCTACTAAATATTATTATATTATGAGTGATTACTGATTTGATAATTATTTTTTGGAATAATAGTTAACATTATTAATTAATAATTAAGGTCTTTTCTTGTCAATTATATAAAACTCGATTACTCGAAATAAATCTAAATACTATCTTAATTAGATATATTTTCAATGTTCATTATTGTTGATTCATTATTACATAAAATACCAAATAGTGGGACAACCCATTAGCAACTAGGTACCTCACATCATGTTACTTTTGATTAGAGTTCATCAGAGCTAGGATTTATTAAAATTTTCAAAATTGTTTTGTACTTGTATATACTACATAGAATGATTTACTTGCATTCATACTCATCCCCATATTTTTTAATAAATTCATTCAAATTTTGATTTTTGGATTTTTGAATGTACCAGCCTAAATCTTATATTTCCAAGTTCATGATATTTTTTAAATTTTTATTCTATTTCAAGAATGCCCCTTGGTAATACAATTTTTTTCATTTTTTATTAAATCCCCCTTTATGTACTGTAAATTATTTAGTGGATTATTTTTTATAATATTATTCCTTAACAATAAGTAAGATAACCACTTAAAAATAGTTTTACAAAAATATAAACAGGTTTAATATTAGATCTAGTATTTATTATTCTTGCCTCTTGGATCATTTAAAAAAAAAAAATAATAGTATTAAAATTATAAATAGGTATTGATAAACTAATATTAGTTACTAAAAACTTTAAATCACCCTTGTCCAGTTGCCCCCTTGTCTTCCAAGTCCATTATGATAATTCATGAACCTATTATAGTATTATCCTTATTAAGTACCTAAACTTAACTCAAATACTACTCTATCAATTTCAAATTTCTATTTTGATAAATCAAAATTTTATAAAAATTTTCTACTAAATGGTAGAAAAGGAATGTTCTAATTAAAATAAAAATAGAACAATCATTATATCTCCTTAAATAGTACAAAAAAATTGTGAATTTAAATATATAGTCTATAATTTATAAGAATATTTGGAAAATATAAAAATCAGATTTTAAATAACTGCATTATTGAAAAAAATAGGTGAATACTGTAGGTATATTATTTTATTTAATATATACTGTAGTCTATATTAGGTACTTTAATATTTTACTTTATATTCTATAGTATATGTACATAATATTATGTGAGCACCAATAGTTTCAAAATGATATTTCAGGAATTCAGAATAATATATTTAATGCGAATGCGTACATTTTTTAACGATTAAAAGTATATTATAGTTTAGTCCTGCTGTGCACCGCTGCCGCAACTCTCGTTTTAAAAATAACCATACGCGGAAACATAATATTATCATTAGGTAGGTATTATTTTTTTTATTACAATATACACTGTGCATACAGACATACAGTATTATCTATTGTCGTGTTTATATTCATAGGCATCGAATATCGATGTAGACGGAAATATAAAATAATAAGAATGTAAATTATTAATTAATATAATCATACTTAGGTACTAGTAATCTAATAAATAGTTCAATATAAAGTCATTATACAGTATAATTTATACTGTAGAGCAGTTTTTTAGATTTCTACTTTTAAATGTTAACTTTATGCAACTCAACGGGGTTGAAAAATGTAGATCAAAGAATTCACATATATAAATATATGATGGAGATAATTGAACATTTCAGCGTATATACCTATTTACCTACCTATATTTAGTATTTAAGAATACCTATATTATATCTATATGAATAATGATAATACATAAATAAAAAATCATATTTTTGTTCATTACTTGAACTACTGTAATTATTTCGTTACAGGAAAAAAAGGTTAAAAATGAAAAACGATAAAAACCGTTCTATCGTTTTATTTTATGACTAGGTAGTTTGCTATTAAATTGAAAATGTTTAATAATGGATGGTAATTGTAAAAATTAAAAACATATTAAGTTTAATAATATATTGATTAGCATACTTATATTTCTTATCGTAACTAAAGTACAGATTTTTGATCTATTTTAAGTAAAAAAATCATATATTATCAGTTTAAGGATTGTTAAAAAATATTTTAAGGGTTTTTTAGACATTAAAATCATATTAAAATCTTTTAAAAACCTAAAAATCTGCTCTTAGCCATTACCTTAGCATTACTCGTTACCTTTCTACTATTATAATACTACTACACTGACCTATTGCTGCAGACACGTACACAGCCGCATCCCGTTTATTTTTAGGCGATCGCCATATGCGTGATATATATACCTGCTGGAAGATTTGACCCAATCGACAGCCTAAGATATAAAATGTGGAATATAATATTATAATTATATAATTATACATTAAATTTGAACGACAAGTAGATGATTTAAACTTATTCAATCAAGTTCTAATTCAAACTATTAACTAGGTATCATAGTAAAAATAAATATAAACATTATATTAAAATATGTTTAATAAATAACCTAAACAATAATTAGATATGCTTAGTTTTTAAAGCGTGTATAACAATAAATCTGCTATTTGTATTCTTATATTGTTATACCTATACATTTTATAATTACTTATATATCTTCTATATTTATTTTCCGAACTTATCGTGTTTTACTGTTTTTAGAAACATCGATTAATCGGAAATGTCCAAATGTTTACTTTCTTTTTATTATAGTACTACAAGTTCCAATTTCATCAAAAAGAGATTATCCTCGGGGATGGTTTAGGCCATATAGTATTGTATTTAAATTGTTAAATGCGATTAACTGGATGAACAATGAATTATTATTATTTTTATTATTACGTATACGCAATACACGCCATACGCATACTGCGGAGTGCCGGGTGTGGATATATTTAAATCTAACATAAATAAACATGTAATATATAATAGTATAGCGGGTGCCGAGTGTCTATGGCGCCACGATGAGGCGGTTAGTGGTAACCGTCGACGTGGTAGGTACTAGGTACCTATACCACTTACCTACCGGCGGAAAACAACGAAGTAAAATGTTATCGGGTGACTTCCGCGAATAATCGTTTTCCAGCCATGATGATAATGTAAATTATATTTAAAAAAAAAAATTATCGTTACGAGTATGTAATAGGCATATTATAACAAAATATATAGTCTTGTGTATTATTATTTCCACGCATCTAAGCTCTAACTAACATTTTATAATGTATTAAGTTTTACTGCATATGCATAAATAGGATTAAAATTCGGAAGATTTGCAAAACTTTAAACTCAAATTAACCCGTAGATGGTCCACACATATGACATATATAAATATATAATAAGTACCATTAACATTCAGACATTATAGATACTAGTATTTATTATTTAGTTTTTGGTATTATGAATTATTATTAATCTTACTATTTATGAAATTGGATGTGTTTTAAATTTTTAATCTTATGTGATACTTTATCCTGAACCAATCGTAAACCATTTAAATAAACGGTCTACACAAAATTGTATAGTTATACACATTATACTCAATAAAGAATTACACCCACCGCTATTATCTTACCGGTTTTTCAACATTAATTATTATTAATACAAATTACAAATGTATTCACATGCAACACGAGAATAATAATAATAATAATAAAAAAAAAAATATTTGGACATTATTTTTTTAAGAGTATAGGAGGGCTAAGCTTCGTGGCTATAGCCTATAGTTGCGCCATTGCGTATATGTATTGCATTATGCGCATACAATTTTCAGTTTTCCGGAATCCCGAATTGCGGGAATTCCTAAGGGTTAAGTCGTCCATTCGTCGTGTTTATACTTAACACCGCACAATGCTCTGTTTGCGACGGATAAAATAATATATAAATGTGCCGAGTAATAATAATACTATGTGCAGAGATCGGTGGCGGCGGCAGCATGAGCAAAGTTTATTTATACCGAGACGGGCAGTTATGGGCGGAGCGAAATCCCAGCGGAGAATCACGTCTCACGGAATACATGTATATGGTGTATATATAGGTACGTATATGTATTTATATTGTTCGTATCGAAATGGCCTAACGAAAATAATGCGCGGAATAAATTTCTGTGTACTGTGTCGATCTCAGTGCGCGAGTTTTCGCCAAACGACTCGCTCTGTTAACGAACGCCACGATGACGATCGAGAACAGGTAAAACGCCATTTATAGAGGAGGTGTTTATGAGCCTATATGTTTTATACACGACGATCATAATACATTATATACATTGAGTGGGTGCATGTGCATAATATATTAAAATATAGTTTGACGGATATATTAATAGAATCGTGTATGTCGTGTGTATAACGGAAACGAATTGCACGCGAATGTGTGTACGTGTATTGTTATTATTTTTTCAAAATTAGTTCGCGAAAATGCAACACGTTAAACCATCCGCGAAAGGCGACCCGCTATGTCCACTCGGATTCCATCCGCAAGTCCGTTGGCCAACTAGATGCAAACGGTGTTTCAGGTGAACTATATTTGTATTACCTACTAATATAATAATAATTTATATATGTATTTTCATAAATACATCTTTCCAGCGGGCATAACAGGATTTTTCAAGGGAGTATACAAATTACATATCGTATTATAAAAAAATAAAATTGTAGGCGCATAATATATTATAATGCTTATTGTTATAGTAAAAAAATAATCACCATTTACAGAGACGAAAATCAGAAAAATACTATATACTAGTATAAAAATTACTACATTTTTTTTATAACTATCCCATCGACAAAAAAATGTTATTTGAAAAATTGATTTTTGACACTTGAAAAAAATGATAATTATACATTAATTTTATTATTATTATATTATATAATGTAACAAATATTTATTCATGTATGAAACACCAGAGGGAGGGGAATCCTACAGGTTTGTGAATTTTTAATAATTTAGCACCTTCTGAACACCATGTGCGTCAATAATTAGGAAAAGTTAAACCTAGTATACCCTAGTAAGTATATCCAGCATTAGTGCGTTACTGCATCCTTGATAATTATAATCGTTTATAATCCATGCGTATCAATATGTATTTATTATTGTGAAGAGCGAATAATCTATTTAATATAGTTAGGTATGTTGTATGTAGAATATTTATTGATATTAAGCAGACTAACCTTTTATAGTTCTAGAAAACAATCAAATTAGCTATACTTTTTTCCAAGTGAATAGGTTATAGGTAAGTATATATATATAGTAGTCTTAAATAAATGCAAACGATCACATAATGAACAAGTTTGCCTAATATTGAGATCGGTAGATGGTTTTAAATTTAAATAATTTAATCTTTTTATCGTAAATATTTTCTTATTGTTCTATATATAGGTATATTGTATTTATGTATATATTATATTTATTTATGTATATATACTTATCAATATATGAATATTGAATACATATTCTAACTATTTGAAGCATTGGAAATTGGTGCCAGTACAAAAGAAAAAAAAATGACATTTTGGGGTACTAAATTATGGGTTTTTGGTTGGTAAAAATTTAATTTTTAAATTAAAATCAAATCGAAATTATTTCAAAGAATTAGTTAATATTCATATTTTAGAAAACACCAAAACATTATTATTAATATAACGATTCCACATATTTCCAATATTTCACATTACTTAAAAAATAATTTTTAACGATTATTACTTTTTTTTCAACATTTAAAGAATAAGTATAATATCTAGACTCTAGAGTGAATGAATAAACGTATTATTTATTCGCATTAATAACTAATAAGATATTATAGATATCCATATAGTATAAAAATAGATTGTAAGAATATATACTAGATATTTTGTTCAACTAAAATCGTTCAAATAGTAGTCTTAACCTAGTTAATAACAAGTACCTAAATAGAACATTTTTGCCTCATAGAAATTTTCCAGTTAGAAGCCTAGGAGTATTTACTATAAAATTAAGCTAAGGTTTGCAGTAGCTTTGCAAACTCCCTCTTTATTTCTGGAAATTGGAAATGCTTATGATTATATTACTAGGTAGTTGTAAATATTTTATATGTACCTATACTTCCTAATATACACTTATGTTAGTATGTTATCTACCTATCAAAAATATCGATGTAAGACTAAATAACACGCAAAATCAAAAATCAAACTATATAGAAAGTTTCTATTCGAAACACTAGAAAAATAAAAATGTTTATTGCAATAAATTAAATTAAAACAAAATATGCTTGTGTGCTATGAATCTATAATAATTAATGTAATATTTCACCGAATTTTAAGTATGATAAATAAAAAGAATTTGAAATCATTCGGCCGAGATGTTCAATTTTAACTAGTTATAGATCTATCATTTATGGACTATGGCACTATGCCTATTATGTAAAGTAGCAAGTACCTCTCTAATTATGCCTTTACGCGTCAAATAACTTACAATATTAAATACATTTTGAAGTATACCTATGTATACTTATTGAGTATTGCAGAAAATGAAAATTTTGAAATCTTTCAAAGAACAACATGAAATTTGTTTTAATGTAGTTATATTTATTATTAATTGATAAGACGATTCATATTTTACTATTTGTACAATATGAACACAATTTAAATAATATATTTTAATTGACTTTTAGTGTTTTGATAAAATATAGCTAGGTATAGGTACTTACCATAAAATGTACTTAATAAAATAAAATTATGACCAATATTAAAAATTAATAAATATTTTCCAATTATTATTTTACCGATAAAGTTAAAATATAGCTATTCAATTTGGTGTTCTAAAAATAAGTGACCTTTTTTACGTATTTTTCTATCTAGTAAGACTATTTAAAATTAAAGTTGTATTTTACATTCAACACTATTTATGTTTCCAGGGACTATAAAGATCATTCTAATAGGAATAAGGATAATGGGAAGTCATCACTTAGAAAAGACGATACTACACTATCGACTCCGTCTTTAAATAACGAGTTTGTAAACCCACTTTTTAGTTACTTAAGAAAACATAAAAAAACTATATTATTAATTTAGGGCAAATGAATCAATAAATTTAAAAAATATGTCATCAGATATGATAACAAGCAATAGTAAAAACTATTTTAAAATAGACAAAGGTTGTGGACCTAGTCGAAAGACTACATCATGGACATCGACGCCAGACTTGACAACACTTTCAGATAGTATTACACCTCAAGTTGAAAAAATAGAAGGTGATTTATTTTTTTTAAAGTACGATTCTCCAGTTCTATGAATTTAATTATTATATTGTTTGTTTTTATTTTAGATGATGAACAAGCAATTCCAGAATATACAGTTCGGAGAAGATCAAATCTTTCACGCAAGGATTCTGTGGATGTACATAGTCCAAGAAATAGCTACAATGGAGATATCGCCCAATATACACCGGTGCATGTTAATATCATCATAACAATGTTAATATTCACTTGGGAAGTCAAAATTTCACAAAGGTTATAGTTTTAAATTGATTTATTTTAGATGAAATCAATGCCAAATGATGAAAATATGTATAATGATGATGAAGATACTATTAGTTTAGCTGACTCTGATACTACGACTGATACTTATGCTACTATTATAAATGAAGAAGATTTACATGTGAGTATAATACATTAATAATGTAACTTAATGTGTAATTTTAGCGAAGTGACCAAACAAAGTGGAAATAATGTGTTTAATTTCAGGATCAAGTTATGCATTTAAAAGCTGAATTAAAATTGACCAAGGAAAAATGCGAGAAAGCAGAACGAGAAAAGAGTGATATTTTACTTAGACGGCTAGCGTCTTTGGATACTACTCCAACATCTCGTACAACAGCTACTGAAGTAAAAATAAAAAATTATAAAACAAAAAAAAATTCTAATAACATTAATTGTGATAGTTGTTGAAGCACCAACAAAAAATAAATGATTTGAAATCTACTTGTGAAAGTCTCAGTGATGAAAAAAGAATACTTACACAACGTGTTCATGAATTAGAAATTGAATTCAATAAAAACAAGAATTCTAAAGTGAAGTCAGACGATGTTCAATTGGTTCGTTCTAAGTTAATAGCTGCTGAAACTAAAATTGAGGATTTGACAGAAGAAAACAATGATTTAAATAAAGAGATACATAATATGGAGCAAGAGATGAGAGATAATTTTCGGTACATTAATATATAATTTAGAATAATTTTTTAATTTATTTAAACCCTTAAAATAGTTGTTACAAAATCAGTTCATAATTATAATTGAGTTAAAAATAACAGCTGTCAGCTATTGTTAACTCCTATTGGGTTTATTGGCAATTTTTTATCCTGGAAATATACCACTAAAACTAAAGGTATACTTATGTATATACAAGTTGAGTAATGTAATGTAGATAAATTACCTACCTATACACAACTTCTTACAAATGGTCGTGCTGTACCCCACGGACAAGTATAAATAAACATTGTACAAAAAATATTTCCTAATCTATATTGTCACCAAGGGCGGTTAAGTAATTTCTATAGTACTAATCACGATATTTTATATTAATTTGTTCTTATGGTTGAAACATTTTATTTCAATACTAATTATTAGTACAGTTCCCAACAGATGGGCCGCGGGCAGCATGGAACTGGGACGTGGACCATATAAGTTTAACATTATTAGTCCATTACTAACGTATATATATTTAAAATAATATAATTATATATTTTTATTATATGCCTAATAACATTGTATATATATTATATATTTATATACATTATACACGCGTATATAGATGTGTTATTAGTCATTAGTGGGCCTCAAAGTTTTTTTACAAAATTGGTGGTCCGCATAACTAAAAAGTTGGGAATCACTGTATAAAAGATTATTATTGTAATATTATTTATTGGTCATAAATAGGGTTCGGATTTGAAGGCAAATGCCTTTCTTTTATTAATCATGATAGAAAAATAATTTTTATACAAAAATGTGTTTCATTTAATTTCTTAGACGATGGGTCTTTTTTTGCCTTTTTACTTATAAATGCCTTTTTGCCTTTTTTTTACCTTTTGTACTTATAAATGCCTATTTTGTGTTTAATTTTTCAGTTGATTTTATAATTTTATACACAGCTTGCGTATTATCGCTATTCGCTACAAATGGGTTTTATTATTCGCAATACGATCTATCAAGTAGCAATCTTAATTTAGATAATTATTTAAGTATGAAATACGCCCCGATAACTTCGGTGGACGTAGAAAGATCCTTTTCGATGTACAAAAATATTTTGAGCCCTAACCGTAGCCGTTTTTCTGAAGACAGCTTATCAAAATACACGGTAGTCAATTTTTTTTTTAATAACAACTAGTTTATTTTGCATTAAATTAACTGGTATAACTCAAGTAAGTTAATATTTATAAAATTGTTTGTAATTTGTATTATTCTCAAAATACATATGTGCATTTAAAAGTGTTTAAAAAATGTTCACTATTTTATTTTTTAGTATATTTATGAATTGCCTTTTTATATAAATTAAATGCCTTTTTTTGCCTTTTTTTACATTTTAAATGCTTTTTTTTATTGATTATATTGCCTTCAAATCCGAACCCTAGTCATAAATTATGACTCATAATATATTTTAGATTCTTACTGGAGCAATACTATTTCTTTAGTTTTGACGTTACCTTTAAAAGCAGTAAAAATGATTCAATTTTTAAGGTAGTTTCCCCAAGTGCGTCCCGAATTAGCCCATATTTAATGTCTCAAGAAAAAAGGTCATATTTGAATATTTTTAATTTTTAGGATGGTTTTTACAAAAAACCAGTTTTTGACAAAAGTGATTTTATTGTTTTGTTGTGATTAAAAATATATAGACACCATTTTTTTTTATAAGCGGTTAATATATTTTGTATGAAATTTATTAAAATTACATACATTTACAAATTATAGTTCAAAATAAGACATTTTTTTAATTTCAATTCCTATAAGATTTGATAATTTTATATAAAATATCTTATAAGTTTCTTTATTGGGAATTAAAATATAAAATTAATGTAGTCAATTTTTTTTTTGAACAATTGATGTTTAAATTTGATGAAATTGGATATACAAGGTATATTAGGTAGGTTTCTGACAATTTTTTCATAATCACATTTTGTTATTTAAGTATAATTTAATAATTGAAAAAATTTCTGTAGAAACACCATTTGATTATACGCAATAAATTTACAAAATATTTAAACTAATTAAAATTTTTTTTTATCTACCTAACATTTTTAGGCTTGGTCAAAAATCTTAAAATATAATATAAGATGATTTATAAGTTGTTCTTTTAGTAATTTAAAAATAAATAAGTACAATATTCTATAATTATAAAAATAATAAAAATTTGTAAATATATATTTTTTTTTTAAATTAATAAAATTTTTAATTTTTAACATTTAATGCAAGGTATTTTATAAATTATTCTTACAGAAACTTATTAACCTCCCCTAAGCTGTGTACAGTTTCTTTTATAGGTATTTCAAATTGGAAATTTAAAAATATTATTTAAATATTATTGGCGATTTCGCGTTACCCTCGTTGTTCATAACTCGAAATCACCAATACCTAGTTGTTGTAATTCTAAAAATATTATTCATGAAGATTTAAAACTTTTGCCATTGTGTTATTTAGATTTAATACAAACAATTTAATTTATCATTTTTTACATATAATGAAATATTTAAAGTATTTAAATTAATTTTTAGCTATTTATACCGTGAACCTATTCATACTGATCTATAACTTATAAGTTAATAATAGTTAGTAATATTCAATACTATACAATTTTAATATAATTATGATTTTTTTTTTTTTTGTAAAAAGAAAGCTCAACTTTTTATATTACTAATATAAAAATAAATTACTTGAATAGCAATGTATATATTAGTATACATGAGAAAGTATTTGTAATTTTTTCATTTGAATTTTCCAGAATTTAAATTAAGTTATTTAATAAGGTTTATACATTTTTAATAGGTTATATCAATGAAATATTAATAAATTTTTTTGTTTATGTACTTTTTATTCCCTATTAAGATGGGTTTTGAGATATTTTTTAAAATTGCATAAAGAATATTCTATTTAAATTAAAATATAAATACTTATGGGAAATATTTTGAATTAAAAATTTATATTTTAGAGAAGAACAGGATAATGAATTTATTATGCTAAAAAGAGAATTTGACCAAGTTTCGAAAAATTGTAGAATTTTAGCATTCAAGTTAAAAAAAGCTGAGAGAAGAATGGAAGAGTTAGATAATGAAAAAATTGAAAATGATAAAAAAACTAAAGAGGTAAGTTATAAAAATACTAATAAATGTTCTTATTATTAAAACATAAAAAACATAATATTATATTCATAGTTAATAGAACGATTACAAGGTGATTTAGAAAAATCTAAATCAAATGTATTACAAGGGGACCAAAAAAAAAGACCTATGTTGGGAATGATACCTAAGTCTGCATCTGGAGAAGTATTAATATTTATTAATTAAAAAAAGAAAAAAGTATACTATTTTTATTATTTTATCAAAACTTATTAATAATTATTTAGAGAGTTTCGAGAGAGTCATTAACTCGAGGTGATTCCCAAGAAGATCCTGTCCAACTTCAAAGGGATTTACAAGATTCAATTGAGAGGGAAGCTGATATGAGAGAACAATTAAGATTTTCTGAAGAAGAAGTAATATTTTAAAACTAATGTTGGATTTTATACCCAATATAAATTTTAAAATACAATACAAATTGTAGGCTAAAATGTTAAGGAACAAAGTGAGTCGTTTAGAAGAAGATAATGAGTCAATGGTGTTGCAACTCAAGAAAATGGCCACAAAAACAAGTACATATTTGATTATATTAAATTATTATTTTTCTTTCAATTAATAAAGAAAAAATAATAATTTATAGGTTATCGCCCAACAAATATCACTGATAGAGATGAGGGAATTTCAGATGTCGAAGATGCAACAGAATTAAAATTACTTCTTGAGCTTAGTGAACAAGTAATTTGTGTATAATTGTATAACCTACTTACTGCTGTTATTTAAGTATTAACACATTTTTTAGATAATTGTATAAATACATCAAAAATCATTAAAAAATTTATTTTTACAAAACTAATTCCCTTTTCATGAATAAGTGATTTATAAGTTTTAGTTAAAATATAAAATGCTTTAAACTATAGGAAATTACAGTGCTAAAAAGAAAAATAGAAGAATTTGAAGTAG
The DNA here is from genome assembly GCF_020882245.1 of Rhopalosiphum padi. Taxonomy (NCBI): domain Eukaryota; kingdom Metazoa; phylum Arthropoda; class Insecta; order Hemiptera; family Aphididae; genus Rhopalosiphum; species Rhopalosiphum padi. Next base: position 3,014,067 of record NC_083597.1, read on the forward strand.
AGAAGGACCAACTGAAAGCTAAAGTTTTAGAATATCAAACAAAACTAGCATCCAAAAAAATTTATAAACCAATATCAAAACAGGCACAAACCAAGGTAATGTTAGTACCTAGTTAAAGTATAAAAAAATAATAATACAATTTACATAATACTTGTTTATTTTATTATTAGACTAAAGAGGTTAAAGCTGATTTTGATAAGCAAACAAAGGCTATTAAGCAGTTAGAAGTTAAAACAATGGACCTCGAAAACCAACTTAAGGTGCGTTGTTTAAATTTGAATTAAGATAAGTTTTGTTTTTTTAATGTAAATTGCATGTGCATATAGGGTTTTTTTAAATTTTTAATACAAACTTTGAAAATTTTTACATGATTACCTATGTTTATCTTATTTAGTGTTATTTCATTGATATTATTTATTAACTTGTATAGAGCGAGAGACAACAGATTGAAAATTTAAAATCAACACATAAAAAAGAAATAATAAATAAAGAAGAATGTATAAAAAAATTACAAGAACAATCAACTTTTGAAGAAAATAAAAAAATTATGGATATTCAAAATGAATTTGAAAAAAAAATAAAAAGTAGGTGCAATTATACAATATTTACATAATAGTCTTTAAATTTTAATGTTTATAACAATTTAATTATTTACTAGAAATAGAAAATGAAATGATGATTGAGCGAAAGAATTATAAAGATATTTTAAATAAATATGACATTTTGCAAAAAGAACAAATAGATACTAAAAGTAAAATGGCAGCAGAAAAAGAAAAACTACAATGGTATACAAATTTTAATAATTTAAAGTGTAACACAATTATTATAATTTAAATTTTTTTAGATAATACGGTACCTATTAATTATATTTTATTATAGTAATTTACTTTTGAAGAACTTACTCAGATAATAATAACTATAATTATTTTTTAGTTTGTTAGAAAGTAGAAAAAAAGATACATTAAAAGTTGAAGTGGAGTTAAAAGCATTGAAAGATAAATATAATATTTCTAATGACCTTTGGAACAAAGAAAAATTGGAAATGCAGGTTGATTTAATATATATATAGATGTTTTTATAAACCAATGTTTTTAATTTGATTATATTGTTGTAGAAAAAGGTAAAGGATCTAGAAATAGCTCATTCAAATGATTCATGGATAAAAGAGAAGGAAAATATGAAAAAGAATTTGGAGGAATATTTAAAAGATATAAAATCATTGAATAAACAATGTAGTCAGTATACAGAACAGATAGAAAAACTCAAGAAAGATGTATGTAAAATAATAGTTCATCATACAAGATAATCGTTTTGAATGAAATATTTTGTTTTCAGAATGAAAGTTTACAACGAAATTTAGATGATTTTGAGAAGGTTGTCAAAATCCAGCATAGTAGGTCAATGGAGACAGAATTACTGGAGAAAAATTTAAAAGATATGAAAATAAAGTTGGTTTTAATAAAAATATTTAACATTTGGTTAAATTTTAAATAATTTAATTTATCTTGTAGGTTATACAATGAAGAACAAGCTAGAAAAACAGAAGTTGCTGCTTTAAAAGTACGCTATGACAATCGCATGTCAGTTCTTTCAGAAGAGTTAAAAAACAGTCAGTTTCAAACACTTAGGTTCAAAAGAGAACGTGATTCATATAAACAAATATTGGATTCAGCAGATTCTAATCATCAAAAAGGAAATTATAAGATTCAAAATAATGATAACCAGGTAAGGTCTAAGTACCTACATTTGTGTAGTTTCTAGTTTTAAGATTTGGCTAAACTTTTATTTATTTAAATTATAATTTTTAGAAGGAAGAATACCACATTTTACAGCAACAAGTATCTTGTATGGAAGAACAACTTTCAGAAGCTAGACTTGAATGTTCAAGGTTAAAAACAGAATTAGTATCAGAAAAATCAGCTTGGGAAATAACAAAATCAGAAATGACATCTTCTATTAATAAAGTTAGTTTTTCATAATATTAAATTGTATACATAAATTAATTGTTACCATTTTAGTTAGAAGAAGAACGACTGTTAAATTCAGGAAGATCTAAATTAACAGGTTTGAAGGCTAGAATGGAGCTTGCATGGCAAAAAGAACGAGAAGAGCAACAGCGTCTTTTGCAAGAGACTTCAACATTAGCTAGAGATTTAAGACAAACATTATACGAAGTAAATTAAAATACTATTTTATACATTATGTAATTTATTATGTAAGCTATTATTTAAACATCTATTACTATTGAAAGGTTGAACGAGAGCGAGACAAGGATCGTTTAGAATCAAAAAGGCGTATTGATCAGCTAACAAAAAATATGGAGGTTGATCAACAAGAAAATAGGAAGAAAACTAATGAGGTAAACAACAAATAAATGTTGTATATTAAACCAATTAATTAATTTTTATATAAATTAATTATAATTTAGTCATATATATAATATATTAAAATATACTGATATAGTAATATGTTAACTATCCCCTACTTTTATTAAAGACTGACCAGTAATATATGCACTATAATAGAGTATACTATACTTATACACTAAACACTTTTTGACATTAAATGTTAATTCTTAATATAGAAAAATTGAACAATTATTAAAATATTAATTTTTATAATAATATATATATTATAATTTATATTTTAGATGTAAATTAATAAATACTTAAGCATACGTAATTATAGATTTATTTAATTAAATTTCAGGAATAATAAATATTTATAAGTATCAATAACAAATTATTTCAGTATTAAATACTATTCAACTACAGAATATATTTATCTGTAACATTTTATTAGAGCATGCTTATAATAATACTTATTGATTTAGTTAAAATATTATGATAGTTAGATCAATATTTATTATTTATTTATTTATTAGATGCAATGTGATCTTATGGATTTGCGAGATGCTCATGCAAAGCTTAGGACAATAAATGAAAAATTAAGAAAAGAAAAAGACAAAATAGAACAAGAATGTGAGTCGTTAAGATTATGCAATGTTCGGCTAAGAACTGATCCTCAGGTTGAGGTTAAAATTAACAATTTATCACAGTTGATCAAAAGCTTAACTATAATGATAAATGAAAACTATGAACTGACAAATAAATCTATAAACTCGATAAATGCACCAACACCACCGGCTAGAAGAAAATCATCTACATCTAGAGAAGCATCACCAGATTTAAATTCCAATCAAGTACTAAATAACAACAATAATGAACAAATTAAACAATTATTAAATAAAGTTAATGAGGTGACTAAAGAATTAGTAATAAATACAAATCAACCAGATATCAGATCAAAACGTGCAGTATTTGGAGTCAGGTAAAATATATTGTTACTTATTAGTTATTAGTAAAATTGCCTTAATTTCATAAAAAAAAATATCAGCAAATAATAAAATTTAAATTTAAACCTAATAAAAAAAAATATATTAAAAAAATGCTATTAAATGATTGATGCATGGATATTTTGTAATTATATTGTAACATTTGTAACTATTTCATGCCTATTATTGATGTAGATAAATTATTGTATAAATAACTGTTTACAAATATGTAAATTCTGCTGTTTTATTATTTTATTTTTTTTGGAGGGGGGATATGTTCATATTTTTAATTTTAAATTATTTTCTTAGTTGTAAACCTCAGGTTTTAAACCAATGAAATCTAAGAAAAATTTCAGTTAAAGACAAGTTTATAGATATTAATTAATAATTAATTTAATGTATAGGTCATCATCAACAGAAAATGATTTCAATGATAAGCCTCCAATAAGAGGTAGTTTGTATAGAAAAAGTCTTTCATTAGAACAAAATTTTGGGAATACTGATCAAGTGAGCAATAATCTATATAAAAATGAAGTAATTAGGTCAATTTATATCTATTTAAGATTTTAAAAATTTTAGGATATATGGAAACGAGATGAACGCAGCCAGTCAAGAAATAGACTTACCAAACAACCAAACAGTTTTGACAGGTAATATTTGAATGTATCTTAAATTTAATATATTATATGATTTATAAACATATTAGCCAATTCAGTTAGTTATTAATTTAGAGCCCGGATTTTTATGCACTTAAAAGTATCAAAATATGCCATACAATATGCAGTAAAAAATCATGAAAATATGCAAAAAAAATGCAGTACAAATCATGAAAATATGTAAAAAATATGCAGTCAAAATTATGAAAATATGAAAAAAATATGCAAGAATTTTTTATTTATTTAAAATTTACAATAAAACTTATAATAATTAATTACTTAAATACTTAATAAAAAAAATTTAGAGAATTTTCTGAACTTAATTTATTTTTAACATTTTATTTATTATTAAGATGAATAATTATATGCACTTCAAGTTTTTTTTCCTGTGAAGTTGTATTGTTTATCGATTAACATATTTTTAAAGACTGAGAATGAACGTTCGACATCAACCGAAGTTATTGGGGCATATTTGAAGTTTACGTCGTAATCGATTATTTATCTTATAACTAAATATATATATAAATTATTATTTAGTGACTATGAAATTTAGTTTTAATTTTTCTACTTGACAAAATATTATTTTATACATTTTTTTAAATTTTCGCTTCAATATGCAGAAATATGCAAAAAAAAATTTTACCATTAGCTTCAAATTATGATGATTCATGGAGATAATTGACAAAAATCTAAAAATATTAAAAGGAAAAAAATATGCAATTGCATAGAAATCCACGCTCTAGTTATTATAAAACCTAGTATATAAATTATTTTCACGTGGTTTTTATTCGTTTCAAAATACTGTGTATGGGATTAATTGAGATTCATAGTACAGACTTAAAGTTTAATACTTAAAAATATTTTCGTTTAATTATAAAAATTGATCAAGCTTATGCATTTTTAGCCAACAATCAAATAGTTCTTCCAAAAGTGATATAGTAAGCGGAGAAAAAACTAAAAAAAAAGGACTTTTTGGCAAACTAAAGAAGTTAACTAAAAGTTCAAAAAGCTTTGATAATGATAGTGATTTGGTATGTATATTAAATACCTGTTTATAGTTTTAACTTTTTAATTTTTTTATTTTCATTGTAGTCTTTTAAAAGCAGTTCCAGTATTTACAATATTGATGTATCTTCTAGTAAAGATTCTAGAGGGAAACTTAATGATATTTTTAAACCTTCAACATTACCCAAGTAAATATTAAAATAATAATAAATATATGAATATATTAATAAATACTTATTGCTTTTTGATGAACTTAAAAAATATAGCTTAAAAAAGAGAGCAATGTCTCCATCAATATTTAGAAGATCAGAAAGTTCAAGGACATCTCCATCGCCATCAGTACGTTCAGATGAATATGAAGAAATTTCTTAGATAGGTAGTTGTTATTAACAATAGTAAAATGTTTGTAGTAATTTATGATCTGTTGCATATAAATGCAATTCAATCTACTACATTTAATCATCTATATTCTTTATTATTAAAAGTATTGCATTCTTTATGTAGTATGTTTTACTTTTATCTAGTGGGAAGAATTATTATTGTTTGTTAAATGTTTTGTTTCAAATGAAAACAATTTGATTTTAATTTTCTCAATAAGCTATTAGATATTAATTACATTATTGTTGTGTATATTTCACTTAATGTAGCCAAGACCAGCGGTATGTGATAAATATTATATTACAGTTTAAGACATTATGTTCTATATCGTGAACATATTATTTTTTATTTAAACTTTGATTCTTAATAATATGTGGAATATTATTTTGATTGTATGGTATAATGACAAGTAAACAGGATATGCGATTTTTTTAAATTAAATTAAATTTAAAATCTTTTTTAACATTGTGTGCATAGTTAGTTTGTTAAATACTCTATAATATGATATTAATATATATATTGTTTTAAGTGAAAAAATAAACTATTATTCATAATTTATTTTATAAAACAACAATTACATGGACATTAAATTATTTGAAATTATGAAAGAATATTGTATACTGGGCAATAATATTATTAAAGCTAGTGTCATTTTAAAAATTATTATTTTTTTTAACATAAATCAATTGTTATAAAATGGGAATGTAGGATCGACAAAATTATTTATTTTTTTCAAATGACAACCACAACATAAGTTTTGTAATTTCATTATCTAAGGTTACATTTTTATTTGAAGTACTTTGATATATTAAAATTAATTTGTTGACAAATTGTTAATTAGATCTAAGTAGGGTCCGAATTTTCAGGTTTTTTAGTATTATTATACATCATAGATAATACATAATATTATGCTGTTTTAAAAGAGTAAAAAAGGGAACAATTAGTTAATATAGTTTACTGGAACATTTTTTTTTTTAATATTTGAGAATATTTCAGGGTTTAAGGAATTATTTATTGGAATATTTTAATTTGGTGACCTACCTTTATAATTTTTTGTTTTATTATTTACCAAAAAAGTAAAAAAATTTAAAAAAAGATAATATTATTAAATTTATGATCTAAAGATGTATTATTTTTTTGATAATAATTCTTAGTTTTACTCTATAATATACTATAACTTTTTCAACAAAACTAAACGTAGTATCTTTTGATTAAAAAATTATTATGCTAGCTCCACACTTTTGCAGAGTTGACGCGCCAGCACGAGAGTAGTCATATTGTCTTGTGCGCGCTTAACTCCAAGTCAATATTTTGATCGTGAGACAAAGGATACAAATCACCAACTATACTTATTACTTATTACTTTTATAAACCTCGATCAACTCAGTATTCTAGCGAGATTGTTGCTTGTGGAACTAGTATTATTAATTAGAATATTAAAATATATTTTGATTTTCATTGATTATTTTTACATAAAATTTTTTCTCATTTTTAAGAAAATAATGAGTATAATTGTATGTATTTTTAGAATATTAGTAGTGTTTGCGCTAGTGTGAAGTACATTACAAATTAATAATTATAAAGTTCTAAAACACTAATTGTGCAGTACCTACTGCTACCTATTTTATCATAGTAAAAAAATTACTTATATACAATGCCGAAACAATTTGCATTAATGCATTAACATAAATATATCTGTTATGGCGCTAAATAATTGGGGTTTTTAAAAATAAAAATCTTAAAAATTAATGTAAGACTTGAACCATTGATTATAGAATATACTATTCTTTAACCAATGCTTGAACATACATGTAGAATAGTAATTGTAGGGCACTAAAAAAGTCAAAAAAATACAATAGGTAATTTAATTGTAACGCTGACCAAATTTGAGAATATTAAGTCAAGATGGACCTTGATATCATCTGTAGCAAACATGTTAAACTTGATTTTTATATATTGAATTACTCAAGAAATATTCTCCTTTGCAATAAAAAAATATATGGATTATTCAAAAAATTGAAATTGTGATTTTACTTAAAATTGAGTAAAAAACTAAAAATATAATTTCAAAATTTTTTATAGTTTTTGAAAAAATGATTGTTCTTCATATGTATCAGCCAGTATAAGTATTATTTAATATTCAAACTTTATTTTATTATTATATATCATTTTCTAAAAGAATATTTATCCTAAGTCAATTTTTTTTATCAATAGTCAAATACATGTATAATTACTGTTATTAAAATATCAATTATGCTACTTATATTATACCAACAAGGCAACAAATAAGTTAACTGAAATAAAAGGAAAAAATAAACTATTGAAATATATAAAGAATAAATTTCAGTATTATATTACATATGAATTATATTTAGCAAGATGTATAGTTTTCACAATTTCCATAAACAACTTTCTAAAACACTTATTATAGCTACAATTTATTTTTCAAATTAATAATTTTTATTACAGTTTAGTTCCATAGAATGAGTGGTTTGGCCCTTTTCCATATTTTTGCCAATCAATTCCAGTAATGGTAGGCTTATTTGGTAAACATTCAAGACCCTTAAATAAAGTAAAGTTAAGGATAATTTATTATACAATTTTGAAATAGAATAAAATATTACTTGTGCCTTGTATGGATCACCAGTTAATTCCCAATCTCTAGCATAATATCTCTGAAGCCAAGGTTGACTAACATCACGTCTGTAAACCTGGAATAATAATTTTGAAAATGTCTTTGTTATTAACATAATTTAAGGCAGATTTGTAAATTGTGAAACAGGGCTGGATTGGTCTGGTGAGCTACCGGGTAAAACTCAGTGGGCTGCTCAAAATATGGACGGTTTTGAGTGTTTGGTCGTATTTTTTATTTTTCTGATAAATTAGTACAAATATTGGTAGAAAATATAATTGTTTTGAATTATTTAAACCATACAGTAGCTGTAGTTTTAATCAAACGTTAGCAATTCTAAAACTCAGTAAGCTGATATCTAGCCAATCCGGTGCTGTTGTAAAATTATATTGCACATTTATTAAGTTTATTTGGGGGACAATATAAGCATAATTAAAAAAATAATTTACATTCTATATAATAATTAGTATTATAAGCAAATTTGATAGTTAATAATGATTAGTGACAGTAGATTGATATTTATGAGCAGGCACTCAGCAGTACCACCTGACCTGGAACTTTTTAGGTATTATCATTATTATATTAATAGGTCTCTAAGGCCACTGTCTTTTGAGTCAGGTGCGTATATTACCAGGAAGTGAGGTGGAGGATAGTTTAAGTTGGTATGAAATTTAAAGTAATATAATTTTGTTAATTGATTAAGGGTAGGAATTTTTAGGTCATTTTGAAGGACCAAAGTGAAGATGTTATTAATTGTAGGCAGATGGATTGAAAAAACTGAAGTGTTTTGGTATTGGATGGCTTTGAAGTGCCACATAACTGAATACCGTATGTCCAAATTGGTCAAATTATTGACTTGTATATTATGGTAAGTTTATTGGATTGGGAAAATTAACCATAATTTTTAAATTGAAAAAAAATAATGAAATCTATATCAAAGTTGAAATATCCAACAATGCAACAGTGCCTGATGGCTCATATACTTCAATGTCATAGTAATTATCCAATTATTTATCTACATTACGATAATATATTTCATTTAGGGACGTAATATTGTTTTATAAGAGACTAAGAAAAGTAGATACTCACGTTATTATAAACCAGTTTATTCGACAGAGAGTTTATCCTGTCGGGTATGTTTAAAAGCACATACACGATGACAGCGGAAGGTAAGGCTTCGTACCACATTTCGAAGTCACCCCGATGTATAAACGCCGTGAAATTTGGAAAATTCGTCGTACTCGTACGACGGAATTTCTTTTCCAACCCGTATCCGTTTTTATTTTTTTAATGTTTTTATCATGACAAATAACCCGAAACGGCGACGACCTCGGGCTGAGATAAGGATCATATGCTTGATCATGTTAGCCAACCTAATGTGATCGTGGCAGCTGCAAATTTTGCAGCTGCCACGGCTCCGGACCTGATCATTGGCTCAGCGGCCGCACTGTTTATCTCAATGGCGTTTGTTTGTTTACTGGCCATTCGCGATTGGCTCCGAACACATTAGCTGCTCAAAATGTACGGTGCGTTTTTTACGTTTCCGACTCGCGTATACGGCGATGTTCTAAATAGTAAATAGTAAATAATAATAATATTTTCCCGGTTGACGCCGACGCCGAAAGTTTTTTAAAATTTATTTTATCACTATTCACCGGTCTGCACTTCTTGCTCGTTTATCGTCAACTGCGCCGACGTTTTTGTGTTTTTTTATTTTTTATACCGTGGTTTTTATTTTCGTTTGTTTCCCACGGTATTTTCTTCAACGGATAGTCGTGCGCAGCTAGTAACACCGTCGATACCAGTTCTCCGTCGGTCACACGCATGTATTGTTAACGGAGAAAACGTCGCCGAAATCTTAACACCAGTTGGTCGGCCCGCGCTTTTTTGGAGGGTCTAGTTAGTCGTACGACAGAACCACACATACCGATTACACTAAGAAGTGCCAGTCAGACTTAGGACGCCGCAATGTCTATCACACCATTCAAGAAACGCGTCTGTTACTATTACGACAGTGAGTATCGTTTTTATAGATGTTGAATATGTTGTATGTGTGCTCTGAATGTCATTGTTCAATGCTTTCGACACTTCAGCTGTGGGTATGGCAAATTGGCAACTCTTGTTTTGATGTCAGGTCAGCTACAGTTGAATATAATCTAAGTTGGTCTATTATCCTTCACAAATGGCATATAACAAGAAAAACTTAGTTATGCCTGCAGTTTGTTTTTGTTTTTTTCTATTCGTCCTTATACTGTCTGTAGTTCTGTATGACGTATTCGTCTAATATGAACTGGATCTATTAAAATTAAGCAAAACTTGATGAGGTGCTAAAAAAGCTACTAAATTGTTTTAGTCAAGTATTTGTTATCATTATTTTTATGCATATAGAATAAATACACATGAAGATATTACAAAATATTTTTGAATTAATCTTAGTGTGTTATTTTATTTTAGTCAAAATTATTAATTTAATCTATTCTATATTTATAAAGATCTTAAGTATAAACTACTTATTAAATAACTGTAGTTAATAATTATAATGACTTTAATTACTCTATATAAAGATTACAAATAATTACGTATAATTTTATTGATTATAAAATTAAATACAGCTGTACTTATTAGACTTGAATCTGTATAATACAATTATCATTCCTTTTTATATATGTTAAAATTATAAAATTCTTATTCAGATATAAGTTTAAATCTGGATTTTGACTTATATACCTTAACATTTTGTTATTAAACTTCCCTTATGTATTTACAGTATGTATAAGTAAAAATTACAAGAAATAAAAAATGAATACATTACTTATCTAAATACATTTGATTAAATATGTATAAATTTCAAAATGTTTTATTATATTTATTCCAACTTAGATTACAGTTCTGGTAGAGTTTATTAAATATTATGTTTAAGTATAAACTATAAATAGTTTACAAATACTTGTAGTTTTGACTAAATAATTTGATAATTTTATGAATATTTGTATACAATCATCTTCTAAGGTTGGTTCTCTAAAAAAATGCATTCAAGTATACTTAAGCTTTTTTTTTATCAAACATAAAAAGTAAATAAGAATGCAAAATAAATTAATCTTTGGACTCTATAAATATGTTTGTTTTGTTGTACTTTTATTTGCATGATTGATTAATGATTATATTCAATACAAGGTACCTTTTATTTATACTATTTTACATTTTGTGTATGCTTGTCATGTTTTTAAATGAATGAATGCTGTTTAAATTAATTTCTTATATTTTTTTTTTTTATTAATGAAATGACTGAAAAATAATTTAAAATACTATCCATATTTTTATTTTTATTTAATAGTTTTGAGGTATTATAAATATAAATTTAAAAAATTTTAATTTAAGTAAAACATTTGGTATGGACATATGGTATCTAAACAAATGATTACACATATTATATGTAGTAAATAATTTAGTAATACAATATATATTATTTATTTGTATACTTGGCTAATTCATAACCCATCTTCTTAATTTATATTTATAATAAGTATAATTTTAAATATTATTAAACTATTTGTAATTGTTACTATACTCTTATATTTAAATACTTAACTGAATGTAAAGATCTGTAATGTATCTATAAAGATATTTGTTTTTTTAATTTTTTTTTTTTTTTTTTATTGTCATGTTATAAAAGCCTATAATCATTGGGTGTATATTTTTTTGAAAGATAGTTTAGACTAATTAAAATAATTTACATTATGTCTTTTATCAATAATAGTATTATTAACTACATAAAGTATATTCTTAGAAATTTGATGGTTTTATACTATGTCAGACATAAAGTTATATTGATATCAATTGTCACTAAACAAATTTAATTATCCCCTGTTTTTGATGTGTTAACCTTGATCATTACATCTGTGAATTCCTATAATTACGTATTTATCCCAGGGGTTGAGACATTTATTGAACATAGACTAAATTTTAGAAAAGTCAATTTATACCACTGAATCATATAAAATGCACTACTAATGATTATATTTTTAATACAATTAATAAATGGTGTCAATATTTTGTATAGGTAATTTTAACAGAAGTACAATAAGTGATTCCAAATAATACAATATTGTCAACAGTTTTGATTCATAATATGCAGAAATAAAATATAACGATCATTGTAGTATTATAAATTAGGTACATAATTGTGTAGTTTATTTCTCATATAACCTATTAACTTGATACTTGAATATAATATACAGTTAATATACACCTCTATGAGGTACCATGTTCAATAAAAGATATCATTTTTTTATAAATGTACCTATATTTTAAATTTAAAAAAAATACATGAATTTTTACTATGAGTTGTTGAAGTATAAAAATTCAACCTAATATAAATGTGTATCTCCCCTAAATATCAATTTTTTTAATTACTTACTGTTTAAAGGTAGTTGAGTAATTAAATTATTTTAGAAGTTTATGTGTTTTCTTTTAATAGATAGAAAACTTTTTCTATCACTTTCAAACAGCTATTTAATGTAATTAATTTACCATTGTACATTTTTTACAGGTGACATAGGAAACTATTATTATGGACAAGGTCATCCTATGAAACCACATAGGATTCGAATGACTCATAATTTGCTTTTGAATTATGGTTTATACCGTAAAATGGAAATATATGTAAGTCAAAATAATATTTAGTCTTGATGATATTTTTCAATTACTTATAAAATCAATGTTTATAATAATTTAGAGACCTCATAAAGCTACTGCAGAAGAAATGACCAAATTTCATAGTGATGAGTACATACGGTTCTTAAGAAGTATTCGTCCTGATAATATGAACGATTATAACAAACAAATGCAAAGATGTAAGTATATTGACACTTTTACTAAAATCAAATGTAATTGTTAAAATGGTTATTATTATTATTTTTTCACAGTCAATGTTGGTGAAGATTGTCCAGTTTTTGATGGTTTATACGAATTTTGTCAGCTATCTGCGGGCGGTTCAGTAGCAGCAGCTGTAAAATTAAATAAACAATCTGCAGATATTTGTATCAATTGGGGAGGTGGTCTTCATCACGCAAAAAAATCTGAAGCCAGTGGCTTTTGTTATGTTAATGATATCGTACTTGGTATATTAGAATTGCTTAAATACCATCAACGAGTGTTGTACATTGATATTGATGTCCATCACGGTGATGGTGTTGAAGAAGCATTTTATACAACTGATAGAGTTATGACAGTTTCATTCCACAAATATGGCGAATATTTTCCTGGTACTGGAGATCTCAGAGTAAGTCAATGAATAGTGAAATTTAATTTTTAATATCTTAATTTGCTTAATCTGTTAATGGTTGCAATATTAGCATTCAAATAAATTCGTTTTTATAAGGTCCTATAAATACTTTTCTTATGATAATTATCATAGTTTTATAAATTTATGCTTGTAGTTTTATAATTTGATAGATTATGTATCAAACTAATATATTGATTAATTTTTTTTTTCTGTCATACATTATAAAATGTTAAGTTTATTTTTCTTTTAAAGTCTCTTATCAGTTATCACTTATTATATTACATAGTATAATATACTTAATTTTAAATTTTCTTATATTATCTGCCAAATAAATTATTTAATAACAATATTAAAATGTATTATTATTTTAGGATATTGGTGCTGGAAAAGGAAAGTACTATGCAGTTAACATTCCCTTAAGAGATGGAATGGATGATGATAGTTATGAATCAATATTCGTACCAATAATTACTAAAGTAATGGAGACGTTCCAACCTAGTGCAGTTGTATTACAATGTGGAGCGGATTCACTTACAGGAGACAGGCTTGGATGCTTTAATCTAACTGTTAAAGGTATGTCAGTTTTGTACATTATTAATTTATGAACTTCAAACTTAAAAACTGTAAACAAACATTTTTAGGTCATGGCAAATGTGTTGAATTTGTAAAACGTTATGGCTTACCCTTTCTTATGGTTGGCGGAGGTGGTTATACTATTCGAAATGTATCTCGATGTTGGACATATGAAACAGCTGTGGCCTTAGGAGCTGAAATTGCTAATGAATTGCCGTATAATGACTATTTTGAATATTTTGGGCCTGATTTTAAACTTCATATCAGCCCTTCGAATATGACTAATACAAATGCTACAGAGTATTTAGAAAAAATTAAAAACCGACTCTTTGAAAACTTACGAATGCTACCTCATGCACCAGGAGTTCAAGTCCAAGGTAAATTTTATTATACTTATAATTGTAATTATATAGTTAATTTTTTGATATAAACTTTTAAATGAACTACTTACTATTTTATATTTATTTTTGTTATTAGCTATTCCTGAAGATGGAGTACGCAATGAGTCAGAAGATGAAGATAATGTTAACCCAGATGAAAGGAATCCTCAATCTATTACAGATAAACGAATTGCACCTGATAATGAATTTAGTGATAGTGAAGATGAAGGAATGGCTCCTGGTGTGGGGGGTGGTGGCCGAAAAGATAATAGGTATTGCAACTGGTTTATATAATATATAATATAAATAATATAATATTTAATATATATAATATTATTACTTTTGTTTTAGATCTTATAAGACTGTCACACCTGCTAGAAAACAAGCACGTTTGGACTCGAATAGGATGGAAGTCGATGAACCAGAATTTAATATTCTAAAAGGTAATTATTTTTAATATGAATCTCTCAACATAAACAAAAATGTACTATCATACTGCAGTTGCTAATTGCCAATTTTTAAATTTTCATTGTATACATCAATTTTTGTCAACTAAAAAAATTCATATTCTAGTTTTTAGCCAAAAATACATTGTCAAAAGTGTTATTTACTATCTGGCATTTCAATTCAAGATCTTGTTTGAAGGTTGAAAATGTTGGCACTTCATAAGCGATTGCTAAATTTTTTCCTTTAAATAATGATTTTATATAATATGTTTATTAATTATTTACAGTTCAGTATAATATACATGATATATTGAAATTACAAAATGTTTTTTATATTACCAATGTATTGACATTTTATTTTATTATTCATGCAGATAATGATTAATTAATAGTATAATGTTACTTATAATGGTATGACAAATTATATTCTTCCAATTCTATTTTTTTATATATATTAAGTAGATTCTGTGAGTTTCTTATAAAGTTATGTTCTTTTATAGTTTTATGAAATGGTCTTGCGTTTGTTTATAAAACTTGATGTATAGACAGTGTTGTATTCATATTTAAGACAAATTTTCCAAAGGTCATATATTTTATTCATAAAATTATCGATTCAATGTATTTTAAGTTTTTAATATCACTTAATGCTTAAATAATGTCTTAATTAATGTTTTAATATTTTTTTTTAGATGACAAAGAAGACAAATCTGTTAGTTCTGATGATTCTAATAAAAAGGATGCTGTCAAGTCGTGAATTTATGACTAAAATATATAATACAATTGTAAATAATTTAAAAAAAAAAAGTAAAACAATGATTTACTGTCATTCATTTGTGTACATAAACTTCTATATTTAGGGCGGTATAATGTAATTTAGTAAATTATCTTATTTATAGTTACTAATTTATGGTTTATGATTGTTAACTCTAATAATAACGCCCTTAGTAAGTTTTAAAAAAATGAAGTAAGCTGCTATTAAGCTGAGTATACGGCAAAAGATATTTTTTCACAATAATTGTTTCTACATTTTTATATTTAGGTATATCGATTTGTTTTAATTTTTGTAATTATATTAGTTTATTCAGCAGCTGAAACATTTTAAACAAATGGAAGTGATTGACGGTATTATATGAATATTCAACTACAACAAACATTTTTTTGATTTGTGGTTATTAAAGTTAACAATTATTATTTTTTTTCTTTTTCAAACTATTTACATCATTACAATATTTAGTAACTTCCGGTAAGTATAAAATGTGTATAGTACAGACTAACATATCTTAATTTTCAATCAAACAAATTTTACATGTTTTAAGTTCTGAAAACTTTTTTAAATGAGGTCATCAACAAATTTACCAAGTCAGCTATTTATAATATAGTTGTAATCCATTTTTTTTTTTTTTTATCAAATTTATAATAGTCTTACATCTTATTAGTTTTATTAATTAGTAAGATCTAATATAAGATAATAATTTTCAATCCTAATTATGTATTTTATTTTGTACTATTAAATAACTATATATATATATTTTTTTTGTATAAAACAAAATAAATAATATTTATTACTTTATTTTATAACTATTCTGTGTTATTTAATGGATTTCAATTTATAGGTTGGTATTATTTTTATAATCTAATGCATTCAATTTAAATTTATTGGATATGTAAAAACTAAGCTTAATCAGATATTAGTTAATATTCTTCTATTTGTCCAGTTCAATCTTTTCCTAACACTTACACTTGAGTAATATTTTCTTATTTTTTTCCACAGTTGTGTTCTAATATTTTTACTGTCTAAATATTTTTAATTTGTTCTTCATACAAATAAGAGTGAAATGTCTTTTTTCTACGAACAGTATAGAATAACAATTTGTTATTACTTAATTAGTTGACTTCTAATCATTTTTGAAACATTTTTCATATAAGTTATCAAGTGTTTTACTACAGCAATTTTAAATGAGCAAAATAATATTTACTTAAGGTTTGTAAAGTTTAGATGGGAACATTTAAACCATGGACACTAGTGCCAACAATATTTTAGAGAGCTTGTTTTCTTTTCATGTCAAATAAAGTTTAAATAAGACTTATGGGTTATGAAAATTGTTTATACATGACTTAAGTACCTGTAGTAGAGCTGAAAAATTTTAAAACATTTATCAGTGATTTAGCATTTACTTAGGTAACAATTCACACATAGGTATCTATTTAAATACTTATTAAGAATAAACTGTCTTGATTATACACTATAATATTGTAGTCTTACAATTAAACATCATAGAAATAATGTTATTTCAATCATGATAAAAGTTTATAGACTACAAACATGACATTTCAAATTGGTACAGTGGACACCGCTTATAAGACTTGCGGATATAAGGTTCAGTTGCTTATTAGACTCAAAATCGTCTGGAACTGTCCAGACGTAGGTACCCATTACATTATAAAAATTCGGTTATAAGACCTAAATTTAGAAAAAATATTAATGATAAAAAGCAAACATTTTTGGTTAAAATTTAGAAATAAATTGGTTTTCAAAAATTGCATATTTTTTAGGTTATTTCTGGTTTTGATTCATGCTTTATAATGTGTGTATGTACTAATGTACTATGTACAACAAATTTCATCGCATTTCACATTTTTCACAATTATCATATCTAATAGCCAATAGGTATGTAATATACTAATATAATAATAATATATTTAAGTAGATAAAAATTAAAGCAAAAAATGTAGTAAAATAAAATTCATAAATATGTAAATAAAATTTTTTTTCCCACTTCGTCTATGCGATTCATTCGGTTAAATTGGTTAAAAGATTCACTTTGTGTTGGTCCCAAAGTGTCAAGTGAGTTATAAACGACGTCCACTGTATATATAAATTAGGAAATCTAAATAGTTCTTAGTTTCAGCATTGGTTATAGAATAGACTATAGCAAAAAAAAAATAATAAAATAAAAATTATCAGCTTTCAGCTCAATTTTATAATAAAAAAATAACAGCCCAAGGGGGGGGGGGCGCCCTAGGTTAGGTATCTGCCACTGACAGACTTAAAATTTAATAGTTTAATACTTTGCATTAATCATTGGGCACCGACTTTCTCCTTTAGAACAAGATAGGTAGGTAATAGGTACCTATTTATTATTAAGAATATTTAGATATATTATACCATTGCTATAATAAAATCAACGGATGTATCCACGATCCACCTATAATCATTTATCATTAATATCTAATCTGTGGTGTTGTACCTATTATTGTAATTTTACTATTGAGCACTAGACTACTAAGTACTAGAGCACTATTGCTGCTATCTATTTTATCCAGAAAGCTTAGAGCAGTGGTTCTTAACGGGGGCGGTGAGCTTTTTCAAACTCGGAGATTAAAAATAATACTTTATAATAATATTTTTGTATAGTAAAGTAAAATTGTTTTGTTTAGTGGAGTAAAATATAACCATTACTATCTTCTTAAAATAAGAGTTTTACTTTAATTTAGTATACTGATGAATAAATAAATAAATATATGTGTATTATATTTATAGGAAGAAAATTTGATTTTGCACGAGGGGAGCGTTAGCAGTTAGTTATTACGATAAAGGGGCGCTGTACCAAAAAAGGTTAAGAACCACTGGCTTAGAGTATAAGTAGGTAGTAGATACATTAAATATTTTTATGGAATTCACTTAAAACAGAATTCTTATGAATTATTAATTACCAAATTACCTTTTAGGCTATTAATCAATATAAATTGTACTCATATTCTTTTTGACTAATTCATATAAATTAAAACTTATAACTGTTAAGCTGTGTGATGTCAATTGTGTTAGGTAGGTACCGGCTACCAGCTACCATACATTAGATACCTTATTTTGCTATAAAGCATTTCATTTCGTTTTGACTCTCGGAAATCCTATTTGTTTTTTTTTTAAATGAATGGTTTCCATTAGTCAGAGATTATATTATTATACCTACTATTATTAATTATAATTAGTATAGAAACTTAGCATACAAATATACCGCTGTATGCCGCTCTATGTTACCATAAAGAAAAAACTATAATTACCTACCCATTAGGTACTTATAAAGTATACATTACTCGCCACTTGTAAACTCTTTTTTTTTTAAATGATAAAAGTATACTTTTTTTCTTCAACATTTTTATTTATAATGACTTAAATGCAAATTGATTGATTCAAATTATTACTTTGTATTGATGATTCTGTAGTATTCATCTTTATTTAAAATAAAATTTAATGAAGTAAGTCTACCAAAATATGTATTATTTCCCCCTAGTATATATTAAAAATGCGGAAATATTATTTCCTGGATGCCTGCAATAACAGCACGCATGGAGGTTATTAAAAAGTTATTTTTATATCCAATAGATAATAAAAAGCCCTGCAATGTTCTCAACCATTTGTCCGAGGTAAAAATCATTTTCATTATTTTTTTATTTAGGTACCAGTAGTCATTATACTCTTTATTATGGCTTACCAGTTACTTACTGACTAAAAAATAAAATAAAATATAGTTATAGTGTATACCTTACTTAATGGTGTAAATTATTAATTTATAATGTATACTGTGTAGCATAGAGCATACTACAGATGAATATTTATAGAGTGGTTAGTGGTTATCTACTGACAATCAAAGTTATAAATTTATAAAAATATACATAAACGACTATAATACAATATGATACATGTTAATTCTGATCTCACGTAGTCCAACAGTTGAACAGTAGGTACTCGTTTAGGGACATGCAATTATTGTAGTAAGTTAAAAATTACGTTACTAAAAGTCTGAAACACTAGACAGTTAATATACATTTAAACCGATTAGTAGAACATTCCGTATGTCTAGGTGGTCATACACTATCGGTTTTTCGCATAAATTCCGTTCTGCTTACAACACATATTACATAAAAAAGTCGTGTTCTCACATGTTTACGAGGGTGTACACAATTTTTTTAAAAAATAAGGTACATAATACTGAAAACAGACCTTATAATTTCTTATTGCGTTGTAATATTCGTCGAATTTATGATTGTAGCGATGATGCCGTTGACTGCGTTGCAGGTGTTGTCGCCGTTGACTACGCGTCAACGTGCTGTGCTACCTATTATACAGGCCGAGTTCGTGAGAGTTTTAGAACAGCCGTCCGCGAAGTGGGCGTCAGCTAGGGAGCGTGCAGGGTCGTGGATAACGCTGTCGCGGCCACTGGTCACGCCGCCTTCACTGTGATCGACACTGTCAGCAAAGCATAGTCGGCCACACGGTCGGTTGCTTGCTAACGCGGCCGTCGAGAGTACGACGGTGACCGCATGCGGGGCGTACTCCGCGGATTCTGAGGCCGGTTGATTGACGACAACGCTGGCTGCTGTGAACGTTGCGAGAATAAGTGCGGCGATGGCAAAGCAATTTATGGAGCGTGGCCGAAGGGCCGATCGCCGTCCACCGGGACCACGGTAACCACGACTGCGTCGACCACTCCAGCCGTCTATTTATTAAGCGATAGGTCAGCAGCAAAAGGTGTTTGGCCGCCGAAGCCTAGCTGTCATCGGCTGGCCCTCCTGATGGTTTTGGTCGAAGACCAATGACCAAAGACGATGGTTGAAAACCTGGTCGATACCACGTTTTGAAACATGGTTTAAATCATGAATGCAATATGCGTTGGTTTAAAAACGATCATACCGTATTATCATATAAAAATATTACACAATTAGTTTATCGGCTTTGTTTTCGATTTAAAATTAATGGCGAAGTGTCTTAATAAAAAACATATTTAGACATTTCAGTTGAAGCGATTTAAATATAAGAATATTGTTCTCGCGGATGGAATTTGAAGGGCTTTCATATTTAGACGGCTAGCGTTTGTTGTAAATTAGGGTTCCAAAATCCTGAACAATAAAATGGCAGCCAGCGGGGGTTAAGTGTAATATGCTCTTTTAATTGGACAGATGGTTTGCATTTGTTCTGCTCACTACAACGGAAATCCAGTTTTATGCATTTGTGTTTAATAAACCATTTTCATTTATATCCACGTTTTACTATACTATATTATTATACACAATGTTCGCGTGTAGAAGATACTTACTATTAAGGCATTAAATTAAACTATCAATCTTATTTCATTAAAAATATATTTATGATCATCAAATTATATTTTTAGTTAATAAATATGTTTTAAACGCGAAAAAAATGCAAGATATACTATTTATCTTTACTCGTTGAATTATAATTACTCAAAAAGTTAAAAATGCTTGAAAGAAAAGGCGTGTTAATTGGACCTTTGTTATAATTTGATATTTTTTTTACGGGCTTAGATTTTATTGACAGAGTTTTAGATTTAATAATTATTAGTAATCGCAAATTACAATAACGATTACTGCAAGGGGCTAAGATTTATATAAGCATTGGTAAATGGTATGTTTTTTTTAACACCTCTATTTTACCGATTTGGTTAGTTACTGATTTAATCTATTCTGTGGTTAGGTTTATTCTCAAATCGTCTTATATTGATACAGATGATTTATTTATTATTTTGTATATTGTAGAATATTAATTAAATTTGGTATGCATAGATAATCAAGAAAAATAAATGGCTTATACTGTTTATAGTTTATTTAAAATGTATACATACGTGGTGAACATGGTTAAATTAAGATCCTTATTTAAATTCTATAAATTTAATGATTTTGCCATTAACGAATATAATGTATTTATGTAACTATTTATGCTATGGATTTATTTAAAAGTAATACTTAAAAAAAATGATTCAGCATATTAAATAAAAATTAATTCAATCTGTTTAAAATTATAAGATGCTTCTCCTTCACTTAATGTTATATCTTGTGAAATGTAGTTGACATTTTACTATTTAATATTGATTATAAATCTTAGCCCTAAAATGGCTAAAAAACAAAATACAAAATCGAAGAATTTAATTCAACTTGTATATCCTAACATAATAGTAAAAACAACTTCGATAAAATGTGTTTGGTTTATATATTCTGATATTCATACGTATGACAGAGATGGGCAACTCAAAATTACTAGAGGGCCGATTTTCAGAACTTAAAAATCTAGTGGACCTCTCTCTACAGAAAGCAAAAAAAAGTCAATACAATTTTAAGTAAAATATAGATAAATGCTAAAATTGTATAAAGTAATTTGAAAATGTAGTTTCAGGTCACCAGCTGCCCATCCCTGATATAGGAAAATGTGCCTAAAAATAGAAAAAAAATAGACCTTAAAATCCAAATAAAGCAAAATAGTACTAAACATCGAAAATACCTATGTATAGGCAAACAATTGTAAAATAAAATGTCGTTTACTGCGACATCAGGGAAGTCTGAAACAAGAAATTATTGGACGTTCCAAGACATACCACAGAAAATATTCGTTTTGTTACAACTTCTGAGCCCAGTGAGCCCCGATGCCTTGGATCATATACCATCTATGTAAAATATAAAATGCATATTGTAATATAATACCCATACACTGTGTATTTAAATGACTATTATGGCATGCAAGCGTACCCATTATACTTGGGCTCAATCGCATGTTATATAACTCCGGCTATGTTGCGTGTTTTTTATTTTTTAAATAAAACGCTCATCAATGTATCGATATAATAACGATATTCAAGTATAATACCTAAAGTGGTAGGGTACAAGGGCGTACTCTCGCTACTTACTCTTCGGCACCCGACGATCGTATATAGCGAACAGTGTACGTGTTTCGACGGTGGCCACCCTGTACAGCGGGACATTCGAATCCCTACCGCTTTCTGCAGTTTCCTGCAGAACCGAAGCTCTTCACGCACGTTTCGTTCAGTCGTGCGTGTGTGCGGTTCCGTGTTCGTCTTGTGCGTGTTTTTATTCGTTCGATCGATCGCGATTTTTCTGTATCATTTCGTATTTTTGTAATATTAAAATTCTCGGTACAAATCGTATATTAAAATAATGACAATGACGTGATAAAACTGATAAGTCTGTGCGTTCGATGTATGTTCGGTTGTTATTATACATTACGCTATGCGATGCCTCAACGTATAGAGGTACCTGTAAAAGCATGTCCACATAGTCGCTAAATTGCAATTTTTGCATTCGTCTGACTTCAAACAGATGTCGTAAAAACCGAATAAAGTATGTACTTGCTATAATAATTGTAATATAGTATTCACGTGAAATGATACATGCTTGCCATCATATATGTAATATACTAATATGAATAAAAATAATATTACGTAGGTACATTATATTATAATAATTGTATACATACCCGATACCTACGTCTATATATACCTGGAGATGTAGGCAGCCCGCTATTTTTAAATAAATATTATCAACACAATATAATATTAATATATTAGAAATATTGACGTTTTTATTAGGACGGTGTTTTAATTTTTATATTAAAATATAACTTGTAAAGCGCTTTACGTTTACGTTTACATACTATTGTAGTCATCAATATTCGTATAAATATAATATCTAATATGAAATAGAATCGTATGACAACATAATTTGTACCTATATATTTGAAGCATATTTAGTTAGGTACCTAATAACAAGTATATTTGTTTGTACAAATACGATTAATGGTGGATGAGGGGGTGTCTTATACAAAAACCTTCCCCTCTCCTTCATTAAACCATCGAATGCTTATAATTATTGTACAGGGAATAACTTACTACTAATAAGTTTATTTTAAACTGTGTGTGGTATTTGAAGATATAGGTACAATATTATAGTATACATATACATTATACAGTATATATAATATTACAATATAGTGGTACACCGATTTCATGGGAAAGAAATTTCTGAATATTACAGTATTTATGAGAATTTAGAGAGGTACCAACTACCACTTACCAGTTATTATAATATAAGATTTTGATTCTAAATATTATAAAATATCTCAATAATGTAAACTACCTACATAATTTCATAAGCTACGATGAGCCTACGATTAAACTCTAAACAAATTTTCAGTATCAATTAATTATCTTTTAATTAACTCACATGTTTATTTGGGTTTTAACATAATATTTATTATGTGCCTATACTATTCCGTATTTCTATACATTTTTCAGTTTGCCTCTTTTAAAATTGTAATTTTAATTATTAAATCTATTTACAAACTATTAAAATTTTAATAAATAAAATGTTTTTTTCCTCTATACTATATTTAATTTCATAATGTAATTCATTCGATATTTTGTACTTGTCTTGTATTTATCAAAGGCGAGAAATGCATTACGAGATCAAAAGGATTGTTAAAAGAATCATATGAATATACAATAATTATTCTTCTAGTCTCAGCTTTTATAAAAAATACCTTTCATGTTAAACTACATATATCATATTTTTATGACACCCTAGTAGTATTTTATAAAAAATTCTAAGTGCGTTAGAATAAATGTCACTTGAGTCGTTATATAGATTTTTATAAATATTTATTAATTTAATTTTTTTTCTTGATATTATTATCAGTTTGTTTTAAAAGAACTATGCATGTGATGCAGAGATAAAAAAAATGTAGAATAAAGTTTAATAACTATTAAATTGTGTATATTTTTTAAATTTTAAAGTATTAAAATAATTTTAATGCTACAATATGTAGTTGTATAAGTAAATAAGTTCTTAGTACTTAGTAGCTACTAAATACTTATGTGAATCGCACTTATACATATTTAGACATTAGACAATCACTTTTACATTTTTGTATTTTAATTAAATTTTAAACTGGTTAAACATGGTAAATAATTCTAATTAAAAGATAAAGGAATAAACGCTATTGTAAAATCACTATTAATATAAATAGTATATTAATTATTATTAATAAAACTGTCGTATTAATTATTCATAAGCTCGAAAATTGATAAAATGTTCAAAAAATAAAATTAAAAATGTCCAATATATAACAAGGAAGTATATGTTTATGTAATGAAATCTGGTGATTTTTTTTTATTCTTTTTATAAATCAATGGTACGCGAGGCCTGTAGAATCATATAAACAAATTGCCCGCATACCTACAATGTCAAAATATACAAACATTTTTATAAATAATATATACAATATTATAACTGTAAACTCGTGAGTTCATTAAACAGCTGAAACTAAATCGAATTTTTGAAATACAGTAAATAATAATACATTTGGTATCTTGGTGTTTTTGTAACATTTACATTAGCATATTATTGAGTATGAATTATGTTTGAAATAGTATATTTAACTGTATTAGTACTTAGTAGTTATAAGATGTTGTTATCTATGATATTCTTTTAAAATATTTAGTATTTACTCATTCACTGATAAAAACATCAATAATACGTTAAAATATTTTAAATAATATACGTATAGTTACACAGTTACTCTATTGTCTATTTTAATATACCTAGTAATATATTAACACAATAATTATTGTCCTATTGCACTGTGCGAACGACTTTAGGTAACTATCTTTACCTATGGGTATTTATATTAAATGATGTGTGTTTGAAATGTTTTTAATTTAGAATCACAATGATTAGATAATAGATTGCATTGTCAACATGTAAATATAGATAATAAATATAAACCTAGGATTTTTAGTATTGTTTTTGTGAATCTGTCTGCAGGAAATAAAGATAATTCTGGATGCTTACAAACTCTCAGTATGGTCCCCTGCAATGTACATATAATCCGCATTCGATTGACTTTACACACACACACACACACACACACATATATATATATACATAAATATATATATAGAGAGAGACTATAAAGTATATATAGAAGACGGATTGAGACACAGAAATATAAAAGAACTTATAAAAGAAAAATTTTAAACATATACATAAAAGTTAAAACCAATAACTTACTTGCTTCGTGAAAAATCTAACTGTTAAATATATATATATTCTATATACATATATACATATATATGTATATAATATAAATAAATGATAACGGACTTTTTATCGGAAGTTATCCGAAACGTGTTTTTAATATAGATATACAAGCACTGTATACCTTTTTATTTAATGTTTCACAATATACATCAATATTACCAAGAATATTAGGTAGTATTTTTAGGTATTATGCTTTAAATTGTTAAATTTAAAAATTACTATATTTATTATTTACTTATACACACTTTACACGTATAACAATTGTACTTAAAGGTTGCAAAAGTTCAGAACATTGTTTAATAAATATATTATTATCAATATTATCTATAAACTTGAATTTGAAATTAGGTAACTACACTTATTTAATGATGTAAATATGATACAATATTTTAATAGATATTGTTATTTTAAAGTAATATTTTTTATTATACCTAAATGGCCATGGTCAGCTTTACAGTTTACAAACTATTAATTATAGGGGTAACTATTATTATTTATTAATTTTAAAAATATTAATTTTTTTTGTTACAAAATTATACGCATAATGCCAATATTTTTATAATATAGGTCATTTTCATATTATGCTAATGATGTAGCTGATAATAATAAGCACATAATAATACCTATGTATTCTCAATATGAAAAATATTATAATCTGCATCTACTTTTTGTGCATTGCAAGTTCGTTCAAGTTCTAAAGTGCAAGAGGTTATTTCACATTCTGTATAATAGCCATGATTACATGTATACTGCCATTGAGTCCAATCCCTTGGGTAGGAGGTGCTCCAGCAGCTGTTTGTTTTTACCGACACCCCGTGGTTGTCGTTCGGCACTTGTAATAAATACACGCACTACGCGACAAGTAGTGATATAATTGGAACTAGCGGAAAAGCGGGTAGATGGTATAATATAGTACAATGGATCACGTTCCACGTCATTGTGTACTGGTCGAGGCTTGAGGGGTAAAATTGCACGGCTTAGGTTTTTCGTTCCTATTGTACTTTTCCGGGAAAACCGGTGACAATATATATGCATATTATGATGATTATTGATTAATATAATTTATATATTACAAAATAAATCACGAATCATATTTTTATTATTATATGATGTTTAAGATTTAAGTACTCTTTACGTATGGTTAGGTTAGATATTATTAATATAATAATATATTATTGTTTTTTTTTTATATGTAATTAAAAATAAAACCCGTCTGCTTTGAATGTAAACAACCACGAACGACTTTTTAATGACATTTCCAGGAATCATTAGACGACGTAAAACAGATTTAAATAAATTTATTCTACAAATAGTTTCTATGAAGTTAATTAATATATTTTTATGTAACTATAGTTAACACTTTAAATTTAAGATTTTAAACTACATAAAAAAAAATAGACAGTAATATTATATTTTATTTGTAGTTTTATGTAATTTTGTGAAATGTTAGAAGATTTAAATATTCTAAATAGTTGGTTTATAGTGTATACATTATATTATACAGTTTGGAATTCATTTAAACACGTGCTTTACCTATGTTTAGACGTATTAAAGTTAGTAATATTATTAGTAGTATCGAAATCAATAGGTAAACAATTGTCTCCTTAATTATTATGTTTCATTAAAATTACGAAATAAATAGGAAAATTAATAATATATTAATATATAATTATATTGTACGTTTTCTTTTGGGGAAGAAAACATAATTTAAAATTTTTTTTATTATTAAAAAGTCACTAGTATACAACTGTGGAAATAAATTATAGTATCATGAAAGCGAGAGGCTAGATCATACATCATATTTGACATTTATTCATCGTAATGCATGCAGTATAATGTGTATAGTATATAAAATAAATATATATATTTACATAATATATTAAATCTCTGTATAGTTAAAGCTTTTTGCCAAATATTAAAAAAAATAAAAAATACCTATTTATGTATTTTATTTAATATATACATAATGATAATACATTTTACGTTTTTTAATACAACACTGTTACGTAACATTTAGTTAGGTACCTTTAGTATGTTTACTTTTTAATCAAATAATGTACATATTTAATTTAATTGGAATGTATATGATGAGTATACTATTAATTGTAAAAGTACTTACAATAAATTATTAATTGTTTTCCCATTTTATATTTTAAAGTAATATTAAAATACTCAATATTCCAGTGAGACACCAAATACTAAATCATATTAATATCAAAGTCTTTACTCTCATAAATACTTACATTATTATGTTTCTCAAAATATTTTTATTTCTCGGAAACAAAATATGAAATGTAAATATTTCATTATGCACAATTTTCATGGATATCAGTTTTTGTTAAATTAAAATGATTTTAGAATTTAGCGATTTAGTGTTATATTAAATAATAAGACAATACCTACTACTTTTATAAATTTGCGCGAGGTTTTTTTTTCAATTAGAAATTTTAAAATTGTTATACTTATAATTATAAAAATCACGAAGAGGATGTTGTACCCACACGTGCTGTCTCCTTATTAACGTGGCAAATTTGCATTGAGCAGAATTCATTTTATGCTGTTTGTTTTAATATTAGAGTCAATTTACCTATTATCAAACTTAAAGGTAAGAATATTATCTAGCGTATGATTTTATTGATATTTTTATTTTAAAGTTTAAATATTTTATATGACTAATTAGGCAATGATGTTGTGACCAGCTGATATGAATATCAAACACATAATACACAGTTATTATATATATATATATAAAAATAATATAAATATAAACGCGTATAAGTTAACTATAATTATTTGTTGATTAAGTACCTCCACTGAGAGGTCTCTTCGTTCTCTGTTTCCTGTTAAGTGTAAATATTATATCAATTAAACTAGTTAAATTATTGTAACAGCTAGATTGCTAATGAAACAAATTATGTTAATAAAAATATTTTACATAGCTATAACTCAGTTTAAAATAAAAATATCAATAAAAGCTTACGTTATTATATGCATAATATTCTTATCTTTAAGTTTGATAATAGGTACATTTACTCTAATATAAAAGCTAAAAGCATTAAAAAGGATTCTGCTAAACTCAAATTTGCCATATTGTACGTTAGTAAGACGGAAACAATTCATACAGTTAAGACGTCTTCTTAGCTGTATACATTATGAACCCATATTACCAAAAATAAAATGACCAGTAAAGAAAATCAATTTTCTTATGCTGTAATTATTGTTATGTCTTATACGTGACCCCCACACGTTTGTTGAGTAATAGGAACAAACTGTAGGCTTGTCATAATTAATTTCATCTTGAGGATTTATTATGACTTTGTCGGTGCAGGATAGATGTTTATGAGTTATGACAAACTGTTTTTACGCAGATGAAAGGGTTTCGTTTCCCCTCTCAAATATACTCTAAATAAAAATACTACGAGCGAATGGCGGTTAGGAAATAAAGAAAAAATTCCTATCGAGGATATTATTATAACTTACCGGAGTATGAATGACTCCAGACGGATTTCGTTCCACAATTAGCTCTGTTTTGCTCAGTAAACACGTTAGCCGCTCTGAAATGTTGCCAAACATAAAATCTTGTATAAATGTTATTGATGTATTTAACGACTATTTTAAATTACCTAAATTTTTTCCTTTTATTATAAATAAATAAATGTAAATAATATCGTTTGTTAATATAATAATATAATATATATATATATATATGTATATATATAATAAGCTCAATATAGGAAATATCTAGTTCATTTTTAGAAACTATACTCGATAATAACGGAATAAAATGTTTTAATGTTCAATACTCATAAATCATGTGAAACCTGTCTTAAAAAAAAAAATAATATTATTATATAACTATCATATAATTTATATGTATTAAAATAAAAATTACAACACTTAATAGTATTTTGAAATACTAGAGAGATATATCAATAATTTGTTTTTTATAAATTTTTCGAAAATATGATACAAGCTTTATATAGGTATAGTAAATAATTTTAAATATCTTAATATCATAGTATTTAAAATAATAAGTTATATTTTAATAACATATACTAAGGTTGTATAATTGTATATATTATTGAATTTAATGTTACAAGTGTTATAAATCATAAAATATTGCTTAGCTAGTAGGTAGGAAATTTTTTATTAATAAATATTTTTTTTCTAGAAAAAATAACGTCTAGAAATTATGTTTGTAATTTACTTTATCATCTGCTTTTATTTTCATGTTTGAAACTATATAGATACCTTATATATATAAATTATAGACGTAAAAACGATACAATTATTTAAATATAAAGAGGGAAATTTTCTCGTAATCATATTATAAGTATTACAATTTTAAGCAGAATTTATTATAACTAAGGAACAGATTTAAATGCTCTAAAAAACAAGAAAAATGTCTTAAGAAGATACGATTTAATGCACTCATCACAGAATGATTTTAAAAAAATGCACAGTTAATGCACTAGTTATAACATAACTGTTTTTAATAATTGAAGTGTATAATGTTTTTTTTTAAATAATATGAAAATAAAATATCTTAAAGGTTAGAAATTGGGAACAATAAACGTAAAACAGCTGAAATACTGGAGATTTACGCAACACTAGTTTTCAATAAAATCGATACTTTTATTTTGTAATTCAGATTTAAAATTTTACTATTTACTATAAAATGAATTTCTAAATATGATATAAGTTTTTCTTAAAAATATTTTAATACTTTCTAAACTATATTTATAGAATTTCTAGTTTATTTTTCGATTGTTTTAAGTTTGGTAATACGCGCGATTTTCGCTTTTTAGTTAAAATTTTTTTAATATTTATATAAGGTTTTTCATGAGTATTATTATTACAGTAGTTTAAAAATATTGAAAATGCTCAATTTTTTTATAGCCATTTGAAATTTAAAATTAATGAGATTGGATATTTATATGATAATTAATAACGATTTTCCTGAAACGATTTGTTATTTTGTTTTAATAAAAAAAATATTAATCTGAGAAACTTTAATCTTCTCGCCAATACCACGGACAATTATTGTGCTGTATACTGGGCATACTGGCATTGCATTTTTACTTTATAAATTAAATCATTAAATGTTAATAATATAATATAATATACATGTTATAACTACTTATAATCAGGGCCTGATTTGTGCACAATTTTTTTGGGGGCCCTCAAGTCAAAAAAATGTTCTAGAAAAAATCTACATAGAGAGGAGGGAATGTTGATAATAAAAAAAAAAAAAAACTGGGCAAGTGGGTATCGTTCTGCTGTATATTAGAGATGGAGAATAGGTCACTGGTCACTATAATGGATGTGTTAAATTTGAATGCAATGACAGGTATCATTGTATACTAAACACGATTCTGAACGGAGATGATTTGTCAGTCAATGATTTTTGTGGTTTTGATATATTTCGTAAACATTTGAACTTTAAATGCTTATATAAACAAAAATTGTGTTAACAATTTTTGTTTTTTTTTTACTACAATAAATACAACTTATAATAAACCTTGTATTAAATTTTAAAGATTTTTTGGATAGCCAAATTTTTTTTATCAGAATTTTAAGAAAAAAAAACTTAAAAAGTCGAAAATTTCAATTGTCTATAAGTAGCTTAAAAAAAGTCAAAATATTTTGAAAATTCAATCGTAAATATATAATCATCATAATATAAACATTCGGTAAAAATTTCAAGTATTTACAACGATTCGTTTTTGAGTTACAGCAAAATCAAAAAATCGATTTTGTCGAAAGGTGGTTATGCGTAAAAATTCCCGTTTTTCCGTTATTTTTTCAGGGGTTTTCCCGACGCTTTTGAAAACTACTGGAATTTTTTTTATTTTTGACCCTCCAAAGTACCAACTAGATGAATTTTCCTATTCAAAGAGGGGCTGAAGTTAAAAATCGAAGCATTATTACTACTCCAAAACGTGATGATAGACACAAAAATAATTAAAAAAAACACACACATCATTGTAAAATCAATACATTAATCACTTCGTTCATGTTATCATAAAAAAGTTTAAATTAGTTATTAGGTATCAAATATTTCCGATGTTCAAACAATTTTCTAATATTATTATTATTTTAATATTTTGTGATGGTACCTAATTGATTAGCACTGGGGTGTGGAATGATAAAAATAACCAAAATTCAACTGAAAATTTAATGATAAGAATATACTAAACTTTGAACATTGATAGTTGGTATTACATTTTAGAAAATACATTTTTGTGGAATTAATTAAAAAAAAAACAATTTTCTACAACTTACAGAGCCCGAGGGCCAAGTGCAAGTGCTCCATCTGCACTTGCATAAATCAGGGCCTGCTTATAATAGTATAATATTATATTATAATTATATATTATATGCGATGTTTATGGTAAAAATTAGTTCTATCTATAACGTATTACTAATAAATAATAGGTAGTAAATAGTAATACCGTATAATAAAATACCATGAAAAATGCAGGTGTATATAATATAGTGCCTGGCATACTGATTTCGCTTAACATCGTTTTTTTGTAGGTTAACACATTGATTAAAGTAATCTACTCAATGATGAGGTAAACAAATATTTAAAACGTATTAAACAGCATAGCAAGTTTTCCAGTTAATTTTTTGGTTCAATATTTATTGATATTTCGTACTTAACTAATATATACCTAGTACCTACTATCCATACCCAATGGCCAATGCTAATACTTATGTGAATTACAATGTAATATAATAATGTATCATGTAATATAAATACAATTAAAACCGTTTACCTACTTGAGTTTTATGGACACAAATAAATGTTATTGAGCTATATTTTATTATTTATTATATCTATATAATTTTTTCTATTTTGAATTTGAATATTATCTACTTTGCAATAATTTTGTAGATAAATAATAAATACACATTAATAATCAGTCAATTATAGCCATAAGTAATAATTATTAGCTATATAGATAGGTACTATTGTTTACTGTTTAGCACATTTATTCTTTTACGAAACTTATGACTGGTTAGGTTATTATTTGCCTACTGTATACTGTTAACATGTTTTAATATAATACTTTATATAAGGTATTGAAAATAAAATAGATTACTTAAAAATATTACTTATTAGTACTTCTTAATATACTGGAATAAATACATATAGCCATATAGGTATAAAAAGTTTTATTGAAATATAGTTCTGTAAATCTGAGGAAAACGTTTCGGGATGTTAGTTAAAACACAAACTGCAATCTAACCCTTTATAACGTTATCGGACGATGAGTAAGTCTATTAGCTTTCTGTCGCTAGCGGATTCGATGAATCCCGCGATTATTTTTAATCAACACAATACGATAAATTACACTGTCAAAAACGGCGTAGGGTCAGCACATGCAAAGAACAGGGGATAAATACACCCTCTTTCGTTTGACGGTGGGAGCATTTGTATAATGTATAAGCACTAGTGTGTCACCCTCTCCAAAAATTATGTGTCCGATCCGCGAACAATCGTTTGGGAAGAAACTTTTTCAGGGGCGACACAACAAAGAAATTGTTATTACAGTACAGAAATATAATAGAACTAATAATCTTTATGAATTATATTTTAATATGTATACAAACATACTATTTTGATAGAATTAATCAATTATTATTATACGAGTAATTATTGCAATAATAGCTAGGTAAATAGTTTAAATTCGGTTAAATATAATTTCATACTTATGTGATGAATTTCACATAATGAATAGGTACAATATCTATCGTTTTGGGTATAACAGAAATATTTTACCAATTATAGTAATTTTAGAAGGTGTTTTAGTTTTATAGGAGTTAGATATGACCATAGAATGATATTTAACTATCATAGTTTAATGAAATGTAAATAGTTTTATTCATATAGGTGAATCATAATCAATGACTATCAATAAACAAACCAACACACGATTAGTTTGTATGATATTATTCTACAACATATTTTATGGTTAATGGTTAAAGAATATTTTTTCAGAAGTTAAATTATAGAACGAATAATATAAATTTTGAAATGATAAAATATGCGATATCAGGAAGTATAGTTGATTAAAAAGAAACAAACTCATCGAATCGTGAAAAGGGAAATAAGTCTTCTCTATTGTTGTTTTGACAATCGCTGTAACTGACATATTATACTTTTACCATTGTGGTATCATTTACATGAACTCTGATATAAGTCCAAATAGGTTTCTTCATTGTATTTTTCCAGTAGTATAGAAAACACGGGTTATGGATCACAATATCACATTTTTATTTTTATAAAAAGCCTTAAATATTCTTATATTTTAATTTTAACAAATAATATGAATTTTTCCTCCTCCCAAAATAGTCATTCTGTTAGATACCTAGATACATTTCTTAATATTAGTAGTTGTTATTTGTATGGCTATAGTCTGGAAAATATTAACAAGAGTTGTATTCATTTATATACCTTTAAAGCCGTAAAGGATACTATAGATACGTCTATATATCTTTAGACATAGGTATACTATACTGATCAGTGATCATCGATGGTGTATTTAAAGTGTTATATAACACAAAATATATATTATACACCCTTAGAGAAAAATGATTAAATAAATATTTTATACATTTTATTATTTTTAAAGATATAACATTTTTTTTCCTTTAATTAGATGGCTACTGTGGAAATAACGACTTATGGGAGGCCACCGAGCCGTGGAGACATGGCGACAATAATGGAAGGACGCAATCAACGGCTCAAAATTGGAAAAACAATAAGAAGAAAATCACCAATACCAGTTCTTCCACCTAGAATTCCTACACCTATACCAAAACCACCGAAAGATAGGTAGGTAGTAGGTACTATAGATTACTGTATTGCAATTTATACATTTAAAAATTAAGTTGATTATCACACCGGTCAATATAAATTATTACATGGAAATTTGATTACCTATAAGTAACAACGATGACCAATTATGAGATAAAGCCAACAAAGTCCTCACACGCCTATGCTTAAAAGCTTGTTCAATGTTTCCTGTCCTACAAATTGACTCCGCAACTTTGCCTTTACGTTTATCAGGCACGTATACAGGGGGGTTTTTGGGGTTCAACTCCCCTCCCCTCCAAAAAACGAGGAAGAAATTGTTTTATTATGTTGCGATACAATTTGTATTGCTATATTTTGTATATATTGTAAAAATTCAAATTAGCTAATTTATAAACATATTGAAAAATAGTTTTAACGTTTACAGTATTTAATTTGAATATTCCGTTTGTGACTAATGAATGTTTAAATATTCGATCAACTTTCTGCTACTATATGCAATTTATCAAAACCAAAAGTAAAAATCAGTAGTCAAAATGAAATTTTTATCTAGTGTTAACGATAGTCATATCCGAATACTGATAATAATATGCGCAATTTATAGAAAAGCTGTGGTGGTGATAGCCGATAGGCTAGAAAGGTCATAGATAATAAAGAATACATCGTATTTGTTTTGAGGAATTTTATTTATTACATATATCATAAACTTTCAATAAACTTTCTCACCACTATTATTTAATGTTTGTTGAAAACTGATTTTCAGCATGATTAGGTTAGGCAAAAGTTCACAAGCTTGTACCATATGTCTTACTCTTACTCTTAATAAAATAAACAATACTTGCTCTTTCTATTTAGAGAATTCCTATTCCCAACCTAACTCAAGTTAAATATCTTGACAATTTGACATTATCATAGATATAGATTTACTTGGCCACTTTGGGACTACTTTAAATTAAAAAGAAAGATTAATAAATACTAGTGACCGTCTTAAAATGTTAACTTCCATTCATAACCAATCTTTTGATTTACAAGTCAATAATTATGCCAATATGTGTATAATATTATTGCGTTTAACTTTGGATTTTTACCAAACCATTTTAATAAAAACTTATAAAAAACCCTTTTAACCAATTTTCTTTTGTCAAAAAATGCTGCTCCATGGTTATTCCAATCATACTCTACAAAAAGACCTACTTACCTATATATTGAGACTACCGATATTCTAGCCAAATTCTATTGCAGGAAATTCGACCCCGGTTTATTGTTTTCAGCTCAAATTTACTAATCTCAAATCAATAACTTATTATTATTATTATTGACAAGCCTTCTCACTGTTTTTTGATTCAGAATTTTGAACCAAAATAATCTCAAATTAGGGTCGTTATTGGATTCTAAATGTTATTTCATGCTACTTTGTATTTAAATAAATAAAAAAAAATATATTTAAGCTGTTCATTGAAAAATTATTTATTTCCTATTGTTTTATTTTTACAGTTCGTCAAAACTAAAAATTGCCAAATACGAAAAGACATATCAATCTTCCTTAGCGGCTCGGATGTTATTATTTACAGCTGATTCTGAAAAAGAGAATGAGAATCGTATATTAAATAATAAGGTAATGCATTTACAAATATAATGTCTCTTATAATAGGTATTGTAATATACCCATTATGAACACTGAATTTTTGGTACTTTGTTGTTTTAAATTTCTTTAAATTATTTAATTTTGTTATAATTTTCAAATTGTTATTTTTACGATATTTTAATTTTTAAATGAACTATGAGAATTTTTAAATATTAATATTTTATTTACTCATAATATTCAAAAAATTTAAATATTGTAAAAATCTTTTGAGAGAACACAGATAACGTTTTCACCTATAAGTTTGATAATACACCAATTCACTCTAATATTTAAGTTATATACACAAAATTAGAACTGCTGAACATACTATTACGGTATAGTTTCGTTAGTAAAGACGAATATAACACATGCTTGTACGTACAGTCAATGCTATGCTTGAAAACTAATGTAATAATTTGTTTGCTAGATAGCGTTTGAGTAGTCATATTTCTAATGTCCGTTAGATAGCGTATAGCAATTCAGATTTTGTTTGTGGAGCACTAATACATTTTATTTATATTTCTTTCAAATTTTTCGAGCTATTAATTAATTATTAATTTTGAATTGTCTGAACTCTGAGTGATATAATTATAATAAAAACTAATGAAAATATGTTATAGACTTTGCTTATTGAGTATTAATATTTTTTATTAAGTAATTGTATAATCCTATAATAGTATTATAGTGTTCTAAAATTTGAAAAAGTCCTATCACTAGTTTAAAATGTTCTGTGACTGAATTAAGTTTTATACTCTTATCTAAATTTTTTTTATAGATGCGTTTTAATTTCTTGAAATATAATGTTGCTACAAGTGTGTATAAAACTCGTATATCTAACCAAGCGTAATTTTCTTACATGAAATTAGTTTTCCTGCTATAACAGGGGGGAATTGGCATATTGGAAATTGGTAATTTTTCAAACAGGCCGGCCTGTATGTAGTCCTTTTAATAAATAATAATTTTAGTAAATTATATTTTTAATTAATAATATTTTATGAAAAAAAAACTTTTTTTATTAAGTCAAATTATATGTATACCTACAACTACAATATTACGTATTTACTTTCAATTCGACCAAATTAAATAAATACAAATAGATGACTTAAACAATTGATGGAAGGTGGGTATTATGTAGTTTTTTCTAAATTAAATAGTTAATTTTAATTGTATAATTAATTATATGACTTCATTAGTTAGACTATATTATATTGTAATAACTTTATTTTTGAAACTTAATTTGAAAAATAAAGTACACATAAATTAATTTTTCAATAAAACACATATAATTTGTTAAATCAATATTTTCATTGCTCCGCTTAGAATCTAAAAGGTTATTGTGGGAATCTTAGAATTATATTTCTTTGAACGAAAAATATCACCAATCTGCGACATAACATTAAACATTCTTATAAATAAAAAATACTAGTATTTGTAGTCAATGATATTAGTTTTAGTATAAGTTTGGGACCTGGCCATTTTTATGGTATAGATTCAATAGAATATTTTTCTTTTTACTTTTTTAATTTGCAATCAAAATATTATTTAAAAGAATAAGTATTATTTTAAAATTAAAAAGAAAAAAAATGGAGTTGAACAACTTTTTGAAATGTCTAGCTATGTAGAGAACTGGTAGCAAGGTCGATGTAAGTTGTTTTTTCAGTCAAAACAATTATACGAATGGAACATTTTCCAGTGCGTTGCGTGCTGTGGCGGTGTAATAACGCGCTGTATGCATTCTTGATTATTAAAAGGACCAACGGTTTGGACACTCGTAAAAGTTTACGATGTCTGGTAAAGGATATAGGAAGGAAGGGTGAAATACAAAGGGTACAAAGAGCAATTTCGTTGTGTTTAGTCTTTATAGCATCATTTTTTTTATGGTTGAACTTAGAGATATTCTTACCTGGCACACGACGAGTTTTCTCGTTTGGATAAAACAAAATTTTTGTTAACAAAATTGGCATTTACTGTCTTAAATACGAGGTGTTTATAAACGATAACGAGTGTCTATAACGAAGATGACTCAGCTATATGTTATTGAGAGGGTGTGACGGGTATATCACCTAAATCCTGTCATCGGCGATAAAAACAGATCTCACGGTGCTTCCCCTATATCACCCTCTAGTTGGTGTAGTTAAATAAATTATCTCCAGATTTATATAATATATACAAGAGGGCGGCTCAGTTACACAGCATATTTATTTATACGTAGGCGATCATACTCATAAAATAAAAGCCATAAATATTTGGCACTTATCTAAATTTTAGCACAAATCCAATTAGCATGAATCAGTTTTTAACTCTTATTAACACACTTTCAAATTTCAATAATCAAAATACCGGATGCCCATTATAATACATTATATCAAAATATTTATAGCTATTAATTTATAATATATATTTATTATTTATTATAAACTTATATATTTTTACATTTAATTAGCAAATTTATGGTTAATTTAATAATTTTATTATGTATAAAACTAGTGTATTTTGCTTAAAATAGAAAATATTTTCATGATTTTATTATATTCAATATTAGAATTAATATTTATTTAATATTGAGTTGTGTATAATTGTTTGTTATTAAAAAAACGGTCTAAGTATTAAATTATTATTAATTGCAACATCACAAACATAAATATTTTTAACAGCATGTAATTTAATGTTTAACACATAATATTTTTTTGCGGACACGTAGACAAAGGGGTTTTGTGTGTTAAATAAATGGGGGGGGGGATCCTTCGATAATATAAATATATAATCCAAAAATATATTATATGCTAAAAATTATTTAGGTTAGGTTAGAATGGATTATATTTTGTCTAAATAAATATCTAAAAGTTTATCGTATTATATAATTTATTAATATGAACGTATTACTCCACGATAGATGTGTTAACAGCCCTCCTACCTTTCTAAGTTGTAACTAAATATTAAATTAAAACACTTCCCTTTAAAAAATCCTGGGTACGCGCCTGACTTTGTAACATTAGTATGAGTATAAAATGTTTTTAATTCTTGGTATAGTCATTAAAATATTTACCACAGTTATTGCAACCTTATAGGCGGTACAGACAAGATAAAAAAATTCTAAAAACTGTGAAAACCATTGTTTCACGCAAATTAATATTATGTGAACGCTGCGGACAGTTACGTAAATTTATGCTAATTGGCTAAATTCACTAAATTTAAATAAAAAATAGTTTTTTAATAAGGGGTGTTTGTTAAAAAATTGTCATGCTATTTATTTTCATTTTATACACAGTTCATAATTTTAATGTCTTCAGGTACTGAAATATAATTGTATTTATATACAATATAAACTGTAATATTTAGCAACTTTCAATAATCAATATAGAGAATAGGATTTGGTATTCTTGAATTATGAATACTGGATAGAGGAATTTTAGATACATGTTATGATATTATACAAATTACAATGTTTATATACCATACTTAAAAATATATGGAAAATAGTATTTTATGAAGAAATAAAATCACGAATAATAATAAATGAGTACGTCATGCAGTATCTATATTGTATAAAAAAATATTAAAACATTTAAGCAATGAGTTAAATCGTTTAATTTAATTTCTTCATTGAACTCATTATTAGTAAATCAAAATACGAATTTATAACTTATTATTCAAATGTGTCCAAAGTGACTTATTAGGTATTCTGATAGTAAAAGCGTCATTGCAAATATATAGCTAATTTTTTCCTTCTTTTTCCAAACGATTGTCTTTAGTATTCCTTACATGTTGTTCCGGTTTCCCCCATACATGCTGCCATACTGGTCAGTCACATTAAGTCGTCTCGTAGAAATATCCTCGAAAACCATTTGCAGCCATGCAATTTCCCAACCCAACTGACGGCGATTTTTATTCTTCTTTTTTTTTTATTTTTATCCTAGCGAAGGTTCTTATACGTGAGTAGAATATTCAACGACATTTTCCACGTAATTGTTTTTTAACGATGTCAACACATTTCTCGCATAATCTTTTAGGCAAATGTTGAGTATTATTTGTTTAGAAAGAAAAATTATTTTAAGGTGTTAATAATAATAAAAATATGAGTTATTGATCATAATAATAATTACTTCACCGATGATAATTATTTTCATATTTCATGAATGCAGAAGTTTGAATTTTTATACTTAAAATTTGACTATGTATATTTTTAAAATCAATAAACGTCGAATTTATTAATGAATTATAAGTCATTTTAATATTCCGCTTTTTTATTTAGATTAAGTGTTTTATTAATTTTAGGAGATAAACAAGGTAATCGATTAATGATCATGTTACTTACCATTAATGGTAATTTAATATGCAGTATATCGTTATAATAAATGAATAAATTATTAAAAAAGGTATTTCTTAAAAGCGTAATTTAAAAAAAACGTCCTATTTAATAAGTTATATTCTTACATTTTATGCTCAAAACATTTATCTATACTTTTAATTTAATATTTACTTAAAAGGATTTAAAGACTGGGTGTTAAACACTCTTTTATTTGTTCCCATGCTTTAGTATAAGTCGACAATATTTATAATATGCATTATACATTTTTGTATTTTAAAAACAATTCTGTATTAATTTGAGTACAATTAAATTATTTAATTTTATAAATAATATTGATTATTGGGTAATTTAAAGTTTCGAATATTTAACTTTAATCCGTCGACTTTTTTTTTAACTGAGTTGAGTTATAGATTGAATTGAGCTTACGTACACATTCTTATATATGTAATTAATATATATATATTCATGAAAATTTGACTAGATTTTACAATTTTACAGTTTTTTATTATTGATTATAGCTGATTTATAAACTGCCATTTCGTTAAAAATTATTTAAAAAAAATAATTTATGGTTTTAAAAACTATTAAAAATTCAGTTATTGCTTATATTTTAATATATTATGTGAAATATGAGTATTATTGTCTATACTCGTGGATATTATGGAGTATTGGAGTTAAACAATAAAGTAAATAATTATAATATAATAATTATTATCACTTATAAATTAGTCAAGCTAATGTTATATTTTCTAATCTGTTACTAAAATATGTTTTTCCAGATAAAATAAAAATAAAAATTAAACCATTTTAAATAAATAGAATACAGAAAGCAGACAAATTAAAAATTGAGATTAAATCTGTTTTGTGTATAGCATATTTGGACATGATTATTATTGCATTTTCAAAATGTTTACTGTAGTTGAAATTATAATACATCATGAATCATAATATATGAACTTCTCTTGTATATATTTATTGAACAGAATTGGACACATGCGTTGCAGTATTGATGTTTTCTTCTTACACAATTGCTTCTAATAATAGAGAGTGCGGACTTCAAATAAAAAAAACGCCAAACCACAACGATCCGCTTTAATCAAAGTTTCTTCAGTGTTCCACAATGGTAAAACAACCTTCCTCCCTATAACAGTTTGGAGTATTTTTGGGGAGGGTTTTTTTTTAATTCGTCTGCATACACAATAATTTTCTTTTGGATATAACTTAGACCCTTTTTATGTATACATTTTCTTTTTTTATTATAGGGTGTTGACTTCAATCAACCCTTGATTTATTTTTGACTATGTCTGCAATCATTAATTTTAAAAAACTGACGAAGCATGAAGTATTAATTATTGTATTTTACGATTTAAAGCAGATTGAGTTTTGCCATTTTTGATTAATCTTGAACTTTTGCGAATTATTTCTTATTTAGGGTGCCTAAGGAAACTGCTTAAAGTAGGTGGTATTGAATATTATTTTTAATAATAATATATAATAGTAAGATACAGTTATTTTTGCATAAAATGTAACATTGTATTATTGTAACATGTATAGTATACCTATGCAGAATTTCTCAATAATATAAAATTAACTTGGATAGGTTTAAATAAAACTAATTAAATGTGTTTGTGTAAATTAATTAATTTTATTCAGTATACCTAATGAATAGTTCATGAATTAAGTATTAACGAAGTATCTATATTCAATGTGTGTATGTACTATAAGAGGATTGGTTAGGTTTAAATTTATTTACAATATTTTATAATTGTATTCAACATTGCCTATGTTAAAACACTGTTCAATGGACAATCATTAATAAATCTATATAAATTGACTTAGTAAAAAGTTTTCTCTTTAATTGCATTTAAAATATACTCATTTTAACGCATAATACAACTATACAAGAGTTATTTAGATCATAATAGTATACAAGTATAATAAATACAAATATTTATATAATGTAAAGTTATGGTTTATTTTTATATTGTAGTATTTTTAACGTTTAATTTGACAAGATTTAACTTTAAGATTAGTATAAATATGAGTATAATACAATTAATGATTTCCGTTTGTTGTTCTTTAACCGTAGCTACGTTTTACCCATTTCACCATTTACTTCCCGTAAATACGAAATTACTTACACTTGGCCCATTCGGGCAACTACCCCTTCCTCACGTACACTATTCTAATAATTGATACTGTACCCACCGCTGCAGTCGTGCGTGAACACATTATTGTAATATCATAAATGGCTTCATCTAAATATATTTTTTTATCTTTAATAGCTCTCGTACAAATATTTTGTACTGTGCGGCATGGGTTAAAGTCCAAACCCTCAAATAAGTTAGTGTTTATAGTCATAAATTGAGGCTCGGTCGTCATCACTCCGAAATCCGGATAGTCGCCTAACGATTTACTTTGTCGCTCTAACGAACTAACATGTCTTCAGTTCACTATATATAATATATGTATTATACATATGGTATGTACGGCGATATTATTATTGTAGTGGTGGTTATATGGTCATCGCGTGGTTTTTGTGTATGCTCTCTTCACCACCGTGACATATTGTCAATTGTCATAAACGCATTTAAAAGTACCGTGCCCCTCATCTCCCACTATGTAAGGTTTTGTTTTGCTTGAAGCGCATATATATTTGTATATACATATTACATACACCGAGGAGGATGGGCGAGCAAGCGCATGCACCGGAACCCAATACACAATATTTTTGTTGACACTGTCGTGTCGGTGTTGTTTGCGCAATTCCCAACGCCGTCGCCGCCTCTGTGGCAGCTGCAGGCGCTTCGGAATGCTGATCCGATTAGACAAGTGCAAATTGTTGGAAGGGTGGCGGACACACACGGGGCCCGTAACTGCGTTATTCGCCCGCTTTTACCCTGTAGACCATGAAATTTATTGGGGGGTCGGTAAACTTGACTTGAGTTCGTGGTTCGATGGAAAAAAAGTGTCAACAAATATCACCGTAATCGTGCTATACTGATATATATGTATATATATAAATATAGCACTATATACATAATATACATATATAGTATTTATGTATGTAGGTGTAAGGACAATGTGCTGTAAACGTTTCCTTGAAGACATGATTAAAGTTTATTTTTAATTATTATTGAGTTTTATTTAGTTTTAAACTATTTTCTATTTTATTATTATATATAATATATTTATGCACTTAATAATATGTTGTATAGATCTAGTCGATTTTTCCTCTTCACGTACTAAATGATTTATCAGTGGTACTGTTGTAGCGAACTAGCGACTGGTATATTATGTTATCTGTCGTTCACCTATTCTATTATCACTTTAAGATATGGTTTAATAAACCTTTTTTTTAAATCG
The DNA here is from genome assembly GCF_020882245.1 of Rhopalosiphum padi. Classification (NCBI taxonomy): domain Eukaryota; kingdom Metazoa; phylum Arthropoda; class Insecta; order Hemiptera; family Aphididae; genus Rhopalosiphum; species Rhopalosiphum padi. Next base: position 3,057,783 of record NC_083597.1, read on the forward strand.
TTCGTATTTGACGATAAGTGATAATCATACTATCATAGTAATATTTTTATTAGATTTGTAAAAATTATGATGCCTTTTTGTGAATCATGGTGGTGAAGCCTCAGTATATGTAGTGAGACCTACACATTTGACTACTTATTTATTATCATGCTATTGTTTTTTTTTAAATATTTTTTATTTATTTATGATTAATAATTTATATTTAAACTTGATAAAAATGAATTAATTACTTAATAATATTTGTAATTTTAATACTTACACTATTAAATATATTTGAAAATATTTTACTTTTTAAAATTAAAAAAATAGGTAGATCACATTTCTTATTTTATATGATTATAGAGTTTTATACCACTGGTATACCGTACACTGTATGTGAGCTATAATTAGCGAATTAAGTAAAACAATTTTTTTAGCATATTAATTATTTAACGTAATAAATTAGTATAATTAATTGTAATTTTTTTAACATTAACTTCATAATTTTGGTTTAAAAAAAACGTGACATAATTAATCTGTGTTTAAGTTATCCTTGGCTTTTAATTTATTGATAGTTGTACATAACTAAAATGTAATAAGTTATCAATAATATGTAATTTGTAAATAAATTTAAAAGTTAAGTTTACACAAATATTTTACTTTGATTAATTACTCTATCAAGTATATTTTTTACACTTAATTTTAATGGGAACACTGTATGCGTTCCATTTGGTAATTTTGTTTGGTGTGCGGAGATGAAGGATTACATATATTATATAGGGGTAGATTGATTGATTCTTAAAACCCTTTTCATTTTTTTTTGTATCAAAAAATCCATTAAATATATTTTAAGTGAATAAAAGGCCGTCTTAGTCTTTAGAATAATAAATGTGAAAGAATATATAATATAATATAATATGTTTTATTGTTAGTTAAAATATTAAATGATCATATTGATATCAAACTTGATTTTAGTTTAATTTTAATAATTTTTATCGTGGTTACGTAGGTATAAATATATTTCTATGGAGTATATAAATTCTTTAAATGACGATTTTTATTAATTAAATTATACCACACAATAATAATTATTGAACGGCCACAGTAAAACATAAAATACAATTCATAACCAAGAGGATATTTGTATTGATATTTATTGGTTAATATTTTTATCCATTATCATAATTAACTAGGCGTCAACCTTCAATTTACTGCCTTTATTTTGTTTTACCAATAGGTAATATAAATGTAAATAAACTAAATAAATAAATAATAAGTGATGACATTTTTATTTTAATGTTATAAACCTATTAATATTTTAAGTGTTATTGTAGACAGACTAAACCTTCTAGAAAACATCTTAGAGAACTCAAGTCTCTCCTTCCATCCAATATCTTCCTATCGGCATATGTATTAGTCATACTCCTATACTTTGGATGAGATCAAATATTATAATTTATAGCTGTCATATATTTTTCAAAATCAAACATCAAAAATTTATTATTTAATTAATATTATATTATAATAATTAGACATTGGTATATATTGGTATCTATGTGATATCTATTAGCAATATTATCGCGTGTACCTAGGAACGATATTAAAAAACATACATGGGTGGAGAGGGTGGAAGTATAGCCTTTAACATTTTTGACTAGATTTAGAAATGCCGAATTTTTAAATGTCGAACAAATTTATTGAGTGTTGTTTGCCAACAGAAAGTCTATCGTTGCTGAGTAAAATGGATGTTATTCTCACGATCAACTACGGTTTGTCCTTGCGTGTACTCTCGTTTAAAAAAAATAAAATTTATTGAGGAGTAGTCATCAGCTTATTCTGATTATTCCATGTGCATTCTTATACATTATGTTGGCGTGAACGAACAAATTATTTTTAACGAAATTACAGTAAATTTTCTGGGTTTTATTATTTCAGTTTTTATATTATCTACATAATATAATTGATAAGTAGTATGCGTGTAGTTTTTTAAATTAAGCATCGTTACAACATCGTTTTTGTTTCGACCTGCCGTGAGTTGTCACAAAAAACAATAGTATATAATATTTGTCTTTATGCTGAAGAACTAAAATAATATTATAAATTCTAGTTTTCATATTTTCAGTTTAATTTCAATTGACCACCGTAATTTCACATTTTTTTGTTGGGTTAACAAACCCTGTGTGGCGGTGCAGCATTAAATAAATACCACGGTTAGTCGGTAATCGTCGAACTACCTATATGTAAACAAACGTCGATGGTAATGCGTGATCTACGGAGTACGGACTCACCAACGCAGCGGCAGGTGTGGTTTGCGGAGTTTCTATATAGTTTAAAAAATTTCAAACAATATGCCGATGTTGTAGCCATTAGAAAAAAGTTAAAATGCGTGGATTTTATGGTACATTGAATGAGGATTGTATGAGATGTGTTATCCTAGCATCATAAGATAAAAATTGTTCGGTATTATGTTATTTATTGAGTAACAATGTACGATTAAAAAAAACTTTCGTGACATGGTAAATTGGTAACGTTACTGGTATGGTTATAAAATGTTTGTTTTCAGTTACAAATTTTTACACCATAGTGTTACCTATCATAGTATATTCTGGAATACTAGAAAGTAGAATCCAATCCTACTTAAAGTATATGTAATATACGTTCAATAGCGGTTTCTAAATTTTTTTTCCGCTGTGCTCTTTTGGGGCCAAATTTAGCTGCGGTGCGTTTTTTTGACTACCATGAAAAACAAAACAAAAATATTCTATAAATTTCAAATTATTTACTATGAGCTTTAAATCGCGGTGCTCTTAGAAAGTACTTGCGGTGCATAGTTTGGAAACCACTGTGTTAAACGTTAAACTAATTATTTCCCTTCTACAATGTATATCTTAGTATTTATGAGAAGCATTTGCTTACTTACGGTATCTATAACTTTTTTGAAGTCATGTTACTCTTTTTCGGAATATGGGTTTTATCTGTGGTCGATTTACGAGATTGGCAATATGGAATTTTCTTGAGTAAAATACGGAATCATGATTGACTAGCAGTCTTGTAAAAAATACTTTTAAAATTGTATACATATATAAATTGTAATTAACTGCAAATATAAATATATCCTTTCAGAAGTATTTAAAATACATTTCAATTAAATTTAAGAAAAACAAATATACAAATTCTCGGCGTGTATTTAAATACTTTTTATACACTTGTTTAAATCATTTTTTTACTTTACTTTATATGTTATGGTTATATATTTCTCTATAAAGTCTCGCACCATTTGTACAGGTGTAAGTTGTATGGTATATTCGTTGATCTTCATCGTGCTTATAGTTGGCGATTTGTATGAGTTAAAAAAATAAAAAAAAATATTTATTCACTTAAAGTGTACCTATTATGTTTAAAAATACATTTCAGGGTAATTTACAAGTGGTACCGTGTCACATTTCTTGAGTGTACAGACCACAGTTGGCTTGTCACGTAATTTCGTATTTGAATACTCTCCATCTCTGAATTTTGAATCGTTCTGAATTTACGTTTTTATTAACAGTGGGATGGAGGTTAGCGCAGTAGAATGGAGCTTTTCCATTGTTTTTATTTTTAGTATTATGAGAGTACCTATAAAAGAGTAGTTATAAAAATATTTTCTTGACGCGTTATTATTGGAATTCTTATTCGGGAAACTAATTGAATAAAATATTATTCAAATTTTATAATTTGACAAATTTTACAAATTTTTATTATTTTTATTATTATGATTCATAATATTGAATAACAGCAATGAAATGTAATTTTAAAAAATATTTATAAATTAATGTCGTTATATTTATTTGGCTTTAATTATTTTTAATGAAAACAAGATACAAATGATTATTTAAATTATTGCTTAAAAATAGTTATTTTACGCTTATAAGTATACTGATTATTTACATAGTATAATAGTTTGTATACCTATTATAATCATATGTTTGGGAGGGGGGACTGTTGGGGCACCAGGTGATTTTAATTCAATCATTACAAGGCATGCTAATTTTTAATCTAAGAGGCACCTTTATTTATATTGTCTATGTACCTATATGTTTATAAATACCAATTTTGTATAACAATAATTGAGATTTGAGTTATTATTTTATATCAACAAATTCCTCTAAGCTTAAAGAAAATTTAAACAATTTGCAATATTATGTTTTGTTTTTAAATGCAGGGTTACTCAGAATCATTTTATAATAATTGTAATAATATATATATATTTTTTTAAATTTATTGTAATAAGCCAGTACTAGGTAGGTTAGGTTAGGTTAGGATATATCATATCCATCGAGCTGATAAAAATAAAACAAATGCTTATAATACTGTTCATGATTTATGTTCCTTGTACGGCGTTTTTTTTTTGTATGGCTCTTCAAATTTGAACGATATGCTTGATCGATATAGTTGAAAAAGTTTGTCTATATATTACGTATGTCAGTGTTTACTATATTATTATTATGATCATAGTACATATTTTAATAGTTATTTTTTTTTAATGTTTTTAAATGGTTTTAATAGGTTACGTAAAAAGTTTCATTATTTTAATTATTACAAAAGAATACATTTAAAATGTAATAATTTAATGTACATATATAAATTAAAATACACACAAAGTATATTTTGTTTTTGTTTTTTTCAATTGTTTTCGAACCAAATTAGATGTATTTTTTGATTTGTTATTCTAATAGAAATAATAATATTTTTAATTACGTGCCAGTAAAAAATATTTAAATTATATTTTTGAGTTAATATTTTAAGTTTTAACGTATAATTAATATGTTGTATAACTGTTGCTAAATTCCACGTTTTATCGTATAGTAGAGTATAATATTTAAGTTGGTTTCGCTTCTGATTCCATACAATATAAATTGTTATTGTGTTTAAATGCTGATTCATTATCTTATAATGATTATAATTTTTCTTAATGGTCTACATCACACCTGAGTTCTGAGTATGGATAATAAGTTATATGTTATAACTAATAACAGCCACTAGAATATTTTATAGTGTTTGTATTTAAAACAAAAATGTATGTACCTATTATTTATGACTTATATTCATATCCAAAAACAAAGTTCACTAACTGTGAAATGTTACCCATAAAATAATGTATAACACTGGGTTTTACTATACTTCTACGATGTCATCACGACGCCACGCATCGCATAATAGTATAGCTAAAATCATGGAGATAACAATATTTACTGCAACGTTATAGAACTTTTCAACGAATCTCACAGCGAAATTAATGTTTGTTTATTTTGAGAACGAGTCGAGACTCTTGATCCTATAACAGTGTTATATGAGCCTAACTTAGTTTCGTTACAATATGTACAAGCCATATATATATTTTTTTAATATATTCGATAATGGAAAAATAACACTGTATAGCCAATTTCAATACTGAAGCACGGAAAACTTGAGTTATTAAGTTCATTAAATGCAGAATTAAACATAACAACTATAGGAACTGATTTAACAAATATTACATTTTTACTTTTTAAATACTAATAAACCACCCTACTACATACAGATGTATACATGGATATAAATGTAAATTCTGGTTTAAATCAATATAGTTTTAAAGCGGCAAGAGAAAATTACTTTTGTTTTGCGAATTTACATAGTCATTAATCATTATTCTTTTCATATATTTTACACGTGACGTACATTAGGTTCAGGTATATACATAATAGTATTATAGTGAGCAATATAATATGGTAAACAGCGGGATAAACGTTTATTTTTATGCGGTCCGACAGTCGGATGACGGTCCCTGTCGCTTTTAATCGGGTTCGTAAGACGATACGCGTGACCGCAGGCAAGCGGCGAGTTTTTTCGCATACACGTTACACATATTGCACGTATTAACAATATACGTGTGCGTATCTAACGTAACGTATACCAATATGGGTTATGTTATTATCGTCTATTATCGTATATAATAACATAATATACTGGGTGATGCATTTAACGTAAAACACTTATTATTTAAAAACCTATTAACATTTTTAAAAATATTTATTTTTTACATAATTTTAAGCCGTTAAAAATAATATTTTTCCAAACATAAACATATTTTTACCATTTTTTTAATTGTTATATCATTTTTTAAAAATGTGAAGAATATTTTTTAATTTTTTGAGTATAAAAAACGAATTATGTACAATTAGCTTACAAGTAATAAGTATTCAAAGCAAAGATGAAAAGAGTTGGGTGGTAACGAAGTATCCCGAAAAATGTCGGTCTACAATTCATCGAAATATAACTAATAAGTAATAATTCTTGTAATTAATAAGCTATTTGTCTGAAATTTGATATTTATAGATCAAAATATTTCAAATAATATTCTGCTTTTAAATATAAAATTAAAAATGTATATTGTAATTCAAAATAGTAAAAATATATTTTGAAATGACTATATTTGAAATATTTCAAAAACGTTAATATTTTCTGTAATAATGAGTGTCTTGTATTTAATGGATCATTCCGTATATATTATGAAATATGTGTCACGTATCGGGTCCATATATTAATATTATAATATTGTCATCTGTTAAACCAAATATATATATATATGTATATAGGCACTGAGGATTTCGGGTGTCGCACATTCATAATGCAGCTACCTATACTCATATAATTGAATATAATATCATTGCTGGTATATATATATATATGTATATTATATACTTTGCACATTGCATGGAGAATCTAGCGGCCAGCCGGCGTATATGATATGATATTATGCCATACGTCTTTTCTCCTATATATATCATATGCGTTATAATATATAGGTATATACAAAATATCAACACGATTTGCACTTCGCCTATATATTGTACTATATTAAAGGTTGTGACTTGGGTTAAGTTTAGTACTCAGTTTAGTCTTATTTTTATGTATATAATATATAGATGGGGTTAGATGTAGCACCTTAAGGTTAGATTATACTTATATGTGGTTCGGTCGAGGATATAAGGTACAAGTCTGCACGTCATAACAATATAATATATTTTATTATAATACCCGAGACGGATCGTTTACACGCTGCGAGTTCGCGTACTCCATCACTCTCTCATTCACTTTTCCATATATGTATAATACATATGCATATTATAATATATATTATATACGTAGTATATAAATATGATAAATAAAACCGCGTCAACGGGTTGTTATATACTCGAACGTAAATATAAACATCGTATAATCCTACGAAACAATAATATGTAATATGCGGTGGTATAATTTATTATATCGATAGTAATACGAACGGTATATTACGTCGTATCACGTAATAGTGGTCGCGAAGCTGTACCCGCACCTATATGGATATTAATGGTAGTTACAAAAGTATCAAGGAGAAAAATGTAAATCATCAAGAATATCTGCGATGAAAGAAATTGTCTAAAATTAAAAATGTCAAAAAATGGAAATATTTAAAAAAAGGATGAACTAAGGTGGTAATTGTTCTGCTGTATAGTTGTAGGTGTTGCGTGTAGTGTGTACCATGTCATCGAGTACTAAGTCACTATAACGCATGTGTGATAACTATTAAATATTGTACATGAAAACCGATTCTAAGCGAAGACGGTCTGTCAGCCTATATATTATTATTATTATTTATTATTTTATTAACTATATTTTATGATTAATTCATATTGTATACTATTAATTACCCATGAATAATATTTTTAAATTATAAATAAGAATTTATAGTATATTAAACAAATTATCAAATTATAATTACTTATAGGTACTAACAAATTAAATAAATTATAATTAATTAATGGTTATTGGTTCGCGGTGTCCGTTTTGTGTTTGGTTTTGTTTTCAAACACAGTCATTGAGCTCGACAATGCGTTATGAGTGTCGTCTGGCGCGTGTGCGACGAATATATTATATTATTATTATTATTATTTGGCCAGAATGCCGAAGCGCACGTCATCATTAGACTATATTGATGGTGGTATTATAACCATGCACTGCAAGAAATACCACGTATACCGTATACCACACGTATACGTATATGCAGTTGCGGAGGGAGCAGATGCGCGCGCGTGCGGTGCCGCGTCCGGAAGCACGACGTACGCGTGTCGCGCGCGCGACGTTACAAGACAACTCGGTGGCGGACGTATTTTTATAATATTATTATAATTTATAATAATAATAATATGATATATTGTTGTTGTTCACGCGCGCGAAGCGAATCCTAACTGCCTTCCTCCCATCCTAATTGTCCTTTACTTCGCGCACAAGAACGCCGCCGCGACCACCCAGCGATCACTGTCGTGTTTTGATCTGCGGCAACCGCGCGCCGACAACCCTTGATTCATGTGTGTGTGTGTGTTTGTTTTTGTTTTCGGGTCCACAACAACAGCAGCCGCCGCCGTCATCTCCCGCCGTCGTTCCGTGCCACCGTCGCCGCCGTGCCGACGAAGAGGAAGGGGAAGACTGGCACCGTCACCGGACCAGTACCGTCGTCGTCCCGTCGCTGCCGAACGGAGGCGGTCGCAACGGCAGTAGTGCCGTAAACCCGGAACAGTCCGCCCGCAGTCGGACGCACCGCACCGACGACACGCACGCGTCGTACGCCACCGCCGCAAAGGTCGAAGACGAAGTTCGTCGTTTAACACGCGGTCGCTTGCCTTTGCCGACGACGACTGATCACGAATCAGCTACAGCCGCGGCTCTCGACTACCGAAGACGACGGTACGGCATGTACGCCACGGCAGCTGTAACTGCGGACGACCGTTATGGACACCGGTACGGGCTGTCCTCTGGCTTGACGACGCAGGACCCGAAGACTTCGTCGGCAGCCGCAGCGTTCTTTTTGAGGTCAGTGCTACGTTAATAAAACTCATAAATTATATAGTGTTTTAAGAGAACGATACGCATACTTAGGGCCACCGCCACCGCATATATTTACATATATTACGGGATAAACGATTTTGGCTCGATTCTAAAAACAAAAACCTTCTCTAAACCTAATTCTATAGTGATTTTTATATTCTGGAGATAATTTTCGCCTATCATATGTGGTAATTGGTAAAAGGTCATGTATCTTGTTGTGGGGTTTTATAATATTTGCACTGTGCAATACGCCAATAAAGGACACGTCTCATGATGTTTGTCACAGACATGCAACTGCAATTCGCCGTCACTCTATGCTAATTACATAAAAACTCTTGTTTATAGCTATTAACTTTGGTTTCAATAATAACTAACAAAAAAACAGAAGAAATATATTTTTTTTTTTCGTGTACAAGTTTTATTTTACGAACATATATGATACTTGATGATATCTATATAAAAGCATAATAATATGGATATAACAAGGTTAAAAACAATCTAATAAATATGGCACAAAGAGCAACCCTTATGAGAAGTTTGTTGGGACAAAGTGACATGATGTTAAAAAAAGGGAAAATTCCGTTTTACGTTATTGTTATTATTATATGTGTTTGTTTTCGTCTTATTTACACAAAACACAACAAATTTGACTTCTGTAGAATCAATTTTATATTGTTGACTTAATGCTTAAATATTGGTGTATTTATCTATTATCAAACTTTAATGTAAGTACTAATAACATTATCAACTAAGCTTTTCAGTCACGAACTTTTTTCGATATTATAATTTTTAGACGAGATATGGCCATTTTTAGATTGTAACATTTCACATTTCTTGCTTTGAAATTAAGATATCGAATACAAGCCGATACTTAAGCACAAACAATGTTTTGATCTTTAAATTTGATAATATAGGTGAATTAGCTCTAATATTTAAGCTGAGATCAATAAATTGGTTCTGCTGAATTCAAATTTGATACGTTTTACAATTTTGAGACGGAAACAACACGTGCATAAATAGCGTTTTCTTAATAAGTATAATATATTATGTACAATTATTGACGTACATAGGACGTATAGTTGCAGTGATTGCTTAGACATCTCCTGTTATTTTGTAATTGAGTCCCTAAATCGGAAATAATTTTTTCTTTTAATAATGTTATTATGTTTATAATTATTATATATGTATATAAATACCTAAACATTCATAATAATTTATTCGAATTCTTAGAAGAGGGCCCAAATAAAGTAGTGTGCTCAAAAATTCTCTAAAATTTTACTTGAAATTCGGGTTTACACGTTTTTTTTTTGCGCTCCAATCACATCTCTGATAGATATTTTATAAGAGCACAAAAAGTAATTTTATGGATTATTTAAGATTTCGGTTGATAATGTTAATTGTGCGATTCGACAGTATTATAAGTTACATAACAATTAATGATTCATCAATCGAAAACAACGAGCGATAGTTAATACATTATGAAAAATGTTTCATCATGTGTCACCAAAATATACTGTACGTGTTATTGTTCTTGATCACATAGTTCATTGAAATGGATAAACATGTATGATAGTAATACTAAAATAATTATAAATTACCGCGTGAGTGTATCTGTAATATGTATTGGATACCACACTGAACTATAAAATAATATGCATACGCATGGTTTTAATTGTGTTATAGTCAAGTTGGTAAAAATAAATTTATGAAGTTCATACATGTTATAGTATTGTTACGAATTCAAAAATCCACAATTATTGTTTTTGCATAGCAAGCATTTTAAACATCGACTCGATTGAATATAATATGTAATGTCTGTATATTAGTCTGTATTGAGAGTATCTGAAGTGTGTTTGATAATCATATTGCAGTTATTATACCAATGAACCCCTCAAGTTTATAACTTCATACAGTGTGTCATATACGAATGTATACGTGGTTAGTTGGTATCTCTAATAACAATCATTTTGATATTGACAAACTTTTGGTCTCTTGCCCCGGGTGGTCAACATGGGGTTACAATTTATAAATGGCAAACCATATTTATTATTATCGTTGGATTGTTTCATTATGTTATAACTTCAAAATGCTATAATAAATTATAAATAACCTAGAACATGTTTATTGATAGTGTTTTTTTTTCTAATGTATTCATTAATTATGAACCGCGACAGCATCAAAAGAGGAGCTTTTAGTTTTAATAAATAATTGAGACAAATTTATTTTAAAATGTTTGGAAATTATAGTACTATAAATTCCTAAACGTGTATCTAGATTCAATTTATAATAAGAAAATAATTCGTTTAAGACCCAAAAATAAACGATTTTTTTTTTTTATAAACATAGTTTGAATAACATATTATTTCTTTAATATTTTGAAGTATATAAGTATTTTAAATTCAATCAAGTGCTTATTGCGTGAACAACTGGGATATAATTATCGTTTACAGATCCCAATCATTATGTATTTTATTATTATAGGGGTAATATGTTATTTTTTTAATACGAATGCTATCTTACCTTTGATTCTTAATACCACTCTTGTTAGAGTTAACTTAAAAGAGCTTAGTTGAAATAATTATATTGATATTTACGTTTAGTAGAAAACATGATAGAAATAAAATATGAATTATACTTTATTTTGCATTTAAATTACTTTAATTTAAAATCAGATTTTTAATTTACCCTACTATTTATTTCACTATACTATTATTACTATTGTGACCATAGTCTTCAAGTCTATAAATATATTATAATAAATTATACACACCAAATACTTGTAAAATAAAATAATTACATTTTTTTTACTATTGTTTAAAGTTTAAACATTTAAATTTATTCTTTATTCTTTGCATATAACGTTAAGACTTGAAACGGATATATTCAGTAATATAATTAAGGGCTATTAACATTAAAACTTATTATATCATAACAATAATTTCAAATTATTGTTTAGTTAAAAATATTTGATCACTCCGCAGCAGTGTCAAATAAACATAAACGTTTTGTTTTTTTTTGTATACGGAATGTACAAGTATTATCTTAAATAATAAAGCAATAGTTTCCGTTTATGTTTTGTTGAAAGAAATCAAATCGTACAATAATAAAAGCAGCGCATTCATGAAATTAAATAATACGTATTATTTAATTCAATACATTTGGAGCATAACAATGTCTTATAATATTGTCTATTACTTTATTATTTTTTTTTAGTATAAATAGTTTAAGGTTATTCATTAGCCGTATAGCTAAAATTAGTTGTGTTGTATGCATTTTTTCGTATGCATTTGATTCCGTCGAAAATGTTGGACATCCGGTAATATAGAAAACAACATGTTTCGAATGTAGTGAAGCAAAAAAAAAAAAAACAATTGACGTGTTGCACTATTCATGCGATCATCTCCGTCCATGCCATTAGTTCCATATACATTTTTAATGGTGCAAAAGGGACATGGTTCCCATAGGACGGGGTTTTGATGGTTCGTTGATCGTCTGGTCGTTGTTTTTTGTTATTGTTCTTTTTGTATCCGTAATATCCGTATCCGGCTTGTGAAAACTATTACAGAAAGTAGATAACATAATGAAAATCGCAATGATAAACTCTATTATAATATAAGTATACTGTACTGTACTGTTCTATTTAAGACTTGGAGTATAATTCATAATATTTCTATACTATAGTATAATTGCATAATGTATAATTTTTAAATCGTATTTTTTTTTATATATATTATTATGTACAGTGTAGACTACTTCATGTTTCCGGAATTCTACATTTTAGTTACATATTATGCAATTGTATGCATAAACTCATTTGTTAAAACTAAAAAAATATTTAATAATGAAATGCATAAAACGCATATTTTTTTTTATAAAAGGCAATCATTTACACAAATTATCAGAGAAAGTTTAACAATTTAGTGAGTTATATAAATAATTAAATATTATTTCAAAAACGTATTCGTTACATTTTTTATTTTTATGAAATTTAAACGCTAAATTACGATTAAGCTAATTTCTGAAATGTAGTAAAGATCCAAGTGTTCTTCATATTGTCTTATATAATAGGTAGGTAGTGGTGTTATAAAATAGTTCAATAGTTGTAGATTTAATAGACGTATAGATCTATATAATTATTGTATAATTAAAATATTTAGAACGAAATGTAATTACTATTTTTGACGATATTCATAATTATATATAACTATCCACGATAATAATAATACATCTGACAGTGTTCACAATAAAATAAAAATTTTTATTATTAATTATGGAAAATAATGTAAAATAATATAGCATTTTATCATGAGAAAATGGTATAATATTTATTGTCTTGTAATTTCCGATTTTCTGAACTTATTCTGAAATATTTTGGTGGTAGATAGCGTACTCTGTACTATTTCTCAATGAGTTGTGTTATACTTAAATTAATAAAATATAAGATTGTTATAGTCTAAACTCAGTACTGTGTACAGTATACTTGTATATCGATAAATTATGGAAATAATTAATTTTTGTTTTGTTTTGCCACTCTTCCAATGCCAGTGAGATAGTGGAACACATGACCATTTCTTTGAGCTTTTCTTTATGGGGTCCTACCAAAAAACTTGATTATCATTATCGCATTTTAGGTATATATGCTTCAAGGGGAGAAGGACTTGTTATGAAGTGTAGTGTCGGTCTGGTGCACTCTAAATAATTCATAAGGCCCATAAATCAGACTGCATTAATTAAACTACTATATATAATATAATAATACGTGTGGTGGCGAAAGATGGAACACCAATGCAACCGGGGATCGTCATCATCAAATCGGTAGAATTAATAAGTACTTATTTTATTAATATTTATTAAAAGAGGGTTCATGCAGCAATTGCGTGTGTTTTCTCTCTGCAATGTCTTTCTTGAACGATTAATTTATTTATTTTTACAACAGTTTTATGTTTATGCCATTCATAATATGTTTGAAATATTAACACATTAATATTCTGGAAAACGTATTATTATATATATTCTTAACAAAATAAAATACCAATAGATGCAACGCAATGTAAATGGTTTTTATTAAAATCTTAATAGGTATTTATAGTATTTTTGTATTCAACTAGTGGAAACAAAATTCAACGAAACTCTTTTTTGTCATATTTAAGTCATTATTAAAAAATATAATTTATTTTGTATTAATATAGGTATAATAGTGTATTTCCAACTGTTATATATTACAAATTCTGAATAGTTTCACAACAAAAAAGTGATTTAAATATAATTTTTAGTTTATTTTCGGCTTAAAAAGCTACTGACTTTCAACATTTTGTTTGTGCTCAGTAAAAAAAAAAACAACAACATTGTTTTGAAATACTCCTTTGTTCTCTTTATTTTAAGAATAATATAGAGTACATAATTAAATGTATAACTAAATATTTATTATTAATTATAAAATTGAAGGGAACAATATAAACAAATTTAAATAGAATAATTAAATAATAGTATAGTTTCTCATAAAACATTGCGAGTATATTTTGTTATAACTTAATATTACAATGTAACACTAAATTCATTTGAAATTTTCTAAAAACACTTTTAATAAATATTAATATATAAATGTTCCACTAATATAAATGATTGCTGCAGCTTGCATGATACATATAGATTTTTAATATTTTGAAATATTATAATAAATAATTAAAAAAATATATTTTATCGATCTAATCATTGATTTATTGTAGATATTAAAGATAAGTGTGTTTTTATTTTAGGCCAATTTTTCATTACTTTTTAAAATTTTGGAAACTCAATAAATATAATTTGAAAATTTTAACGACGTTTCTTTGTTATTCGTATTATGATCTTTTTTTTAAAAATTAAACTTGGAAAAGTCGTTCTATATAGTATAAATTATGGTGACATAAAGTATTTTTGTAAAGCTAAACATACAGAATAAGCATACAATATATACTGTAATAATGGGTTCTCGACGATTGTCAGTTAATTATCCGTAACACATGAGAGGCGCACACGTATTATTATTATTATTATTATTAAGGGGTTTCGCATGCGCTCGGCGTGTAAACCAAACAGATTAATGGGTGGTAACGATGGCGTGCGGTTATGCGAGGGTCGTCTTTTTCGTATTATATTTAAGGAGTGAATAATATTGTTATAAATCAATCAATAATAATTTTAATTCGTTAAGTCAATGCGTTTGTTTTATTCTATAGTTGTACTATTCGATGCACCAAGTTAAATTGTGTGCAGAAATACACTATAGTTACCATACATTCACTCATATGTATGTATATGCACGTAACATATATATATATATATATATATATATAATATTTAATATATATTATATATTAAAATGTTATTTATGTAATACTCTGATATATAAATAAATTTTAAAATACATGCTGATAACTGACATCGTACATCATATATATTATTATATAACATAATCATTATTCATTATTGATAAATATTAAAAGTTCAGTTGAAGTAAATAAATCAATTAAAAACTGATAATAAATCTATTTAAGTAAAATACATGATAGCAATGAGTAGGTTAGGTATATATATATAGTATATACAATTAAATTCAGTATAATACGTATGTTGTATGCCTATATAATATGTATTAATCATATAAATAACAGTTAAATGTTAAAAAAAGTATATACTTATTCATTTTTGATTTTATGGTTAATGTATTTTGATGTATATTTAAAAATAATGTTTCATATTATTTATAAGTATAAAAAAAATATATATAATTATATCTAATTATAAATTAAAATTATTACTGTGAATGCTTCGTAGTTTTTGTACGTATAAAGAAAAAATTATCTATAGTATTAATTTACCTGTAATGTATGCCAACCGAGAATTAATAGTAATATGTCTGTATTAATTGACATGAAAAAATGTGTCACGTGCCATGTGCTTTGTTGTATAGTCGTGTTTTTTCTCTGAACTACAGTTGAGTAATCGATTTGTTTTTGTCACCACTCACCACCCTACTGAGATACAAGATTTCTACAGGTAGATATTATGAAAAAATCGTGAGCATCTAATGAAGAACACATGTTTCAATTTGTTATGCAAACTGTGTATGTAAATATACACAACCCCTGTCTTACTATACTATGACTATTCCAAAAATGAAAATAATGATTAATATTTTCATCGTGTTCTCCCAGAGACTTGAATAGGAATCGTTCTTATAGTTGAAATGGGTTAAATTAAGTTAATAACTTATTTTGGAATTAGATTTTAGATTTTTCTTTTAATGCAGCACTTCCATTATATTCTATTTAAAAAAAAATAACAGTTTTTAAAATTATTTATTTATTCAAGAATTATAGATAGTTTTTAATTTTCAAACGTCTTGAGCAATTATAAAACACATTAGGTTTGTCTGGATCAACTGCGGACATTGTGCTACGCATTATTTGTTGACGAGGAATATATAATGCAAGGCGGATTGAATAGATGGAAATTTAAAATGAAGTATTCGCAGGTATTGTACGATGAGATAATAATAAAGTCCGGTTTTTTTTATAGCGATCTCATAAATAGTTTTGCCCCGTTGCAGCAATGTGCAATGGGATCATTATTCGTTTGATTATACATATATATATTATATACACGATATACGCATATGTACGTGCAAACCTCTGTAGTCTGTGCATATTTTACGATTTATATTATTATTATTTTGACATCTAGAATTTTTTATGTTCGATACTCCAATATATAAATAAATTGATAAAAATAAAAATATCGTTTAATGTTTAGTGTTCATTTAGTAGTCTTAATAACTTATGAAATTTTTATTATAATATTTTCATTTTGTTTCGTTATAATTTAATTATTATACATATAATTTCAAAATGTATAATTTTTATTTTTGTTTAAGACATGTCGACATGTCTTTGTATAATATTATAATTATAATTATAGTATAACATTATTATTTTTATGTACAAATTGGATCGTTTTTCTTGATTTCATGATATTTTTATACTTTTATGGTTATAAATCATTATTATTTCTATAACTCTTGTATTTTAGTATTACTATATTGTTATTAGCTTATTACTTACTAACTTAAAATCATTTTTTATACACCATTTTAACTTTTTTTTCCATTTTTTTTCAAATGTTATCACGATGAATGTCTTGCTGACGATTATCACGTGCCTGTATAAATGTAAAGTTGGCGTGTGTCGTGTGCGGGAATGATCGATTGTATTTTTAGTTTCTGTCTGTGTATAAGTTTGACAAATCAAAATGTTTGTGATAATAATAAATTCTAGATTTATAATAGGTAATATTATTTCTTTTTTATTTGAATATTAGAGACCTTTATAAAGTCCCTTAGTAAAGATAAAATGCTACAACTAGAAACTATGTTCACTGTGACAATGGAAATAGTGATGGATAACCACGTAAAATGAATAATGAGTTCGTTGCAGGTTCGTTCGGAATATAAATCCAACAAGCTCAGTGTCGACCAATGGTCGTAACGTATAACACCTATGGGTTAGTATAGTCCATGTAGTATGTACCATATAATAGAGGGTTCAACAAACACGATGTTGTTTGTGTGAGCAGTGATGAATATATATACAGTATACCTTACTATTAAGTTATAAAACTAGTTTTACATAAATAAAATGTTCTATTGTTAATATATTATTTATCTTTATTTTTGTCTGGACTACAGTACTTAAGTAGGTATAAACGTGAACTTTTTTTTACGAAAATATGGAAATCAAAGAGTATAATATTAGGGATATGTGATAGAATTGTACCAATCATGTATTCCATGGTGTTAAATTAGTAAAAAAAAGGCGAAAAACATTTAAGCAATTTTAATATAAACCATTTGTGGGTCTTGTAGATATTGTTAAAATCAATTAAAGTACCTATGCTTTAGTTACTTGAGTTTATTTAACAAATACATAAATCGACGAAACATGAGACGATGATGGTAACTTTTGTATATATATTTTAAATCTGATTCCAGTTTTTTATTTAAACTATAGATGGAATCCTTACAAAAATTATAAACATATGTTAATTAAATAGAATTCACAGTATATTTATATTTTACAGAAGATCTAGAAAATAGTATTTCAGTTTATTAGGACTGTTAATTATTTTAATGTCAGAAATACAACATAAGTTTGTTAGATTAAGTAATTAGCTTTTAAAAATTGTTGTCAATATAACTATTGAACATTTTTAAAATTGACAAGTCGTAAATCTCCATTTATATAAAATAAATATCTATCAAGGGTTTAGCGTTTAGGTTATATTATGAAACTTTTGAGCTTCTTTATCTACACAGAAAAGTGCTAACAAATATTTTGACAGAAAAATATACCATTGAAAAACCAATATAATATATTCTTTTTTTCTAATGAGAATTGATGTGAAACTTTTAAATATATAATGACAAGACAATGATTCAAAACTTAATTCTCATTATTTAATTTTATTATTTTATAACAAATTTATCTTTTTTCGTCAATTTTTAACAATGATAAATAACATTATATAAGAAGTAACCGTATTATTTATTATATTTTAAATATAAACAAAAAGTAGGTATTTACTATGTGATGAATTTTAAAAACGAAAAATATTTTAATAGTTGACTGCTTACAGGCCACAGTATTGCACAAAAACAGCCTATTTATTTTTTGTTCAGTTTTGTTTGTTTCTAATATTTTTAAACATCATAGTCAGTTATACGATGATGGTTAGTATAAAATGTTTATTTGATCAAATAGTTGAAATATTTGAAGTTTTATCTATTATGCATATTATATTGAATGTATTTTTTAAATAAAAGTATGATTATTATTTATTATATTTTATGTAGTGTAATTAAATAATTATTATAGATTTTATATTTGTATTAAAATGTGAACACTATTGTGTGTTTATTTTTGATTTATTTTCAAATATCTGAAATAACTGAACGTCTGAATAATTAATATTTAAACACTATTATGTATGTATCTGGCATCACGTAATATACATATAACTATTAAATAACAATACGAGAGTTGTGATAGGTGGGGTACACTGGGAGGACCGTGTATAAAAACAGTGATGTTTTGTGCTCACGTTTGTGTGCTTTTAAATTAGTAAAATGTTTGATGTATATTGTCATCATTACGTTAAGACTCTCTTGGACGACGTGACACAAAAATTGTCACCGTATAATATACCAAACACATAATCCGAAAAAAAGAAATAAAACGAAACTACAAACGGGTCACGAGCCATCATTAATTAAGTGTACTACCACCAGCCCCGCCACTAACACCAGAGTCGTGGATCCACAGCCGCCGCTTGTGATATATTGTAATAATATCGTAGCGTACAATCTCACGCCATCCACCACCGGGCTCGTGCTCTTCGTGATTTTCTCCGCGTCCATCGCCGTCCCTACCGTTTGCACACTTCGGCGACATTTAATACACACGACCCGTTCCATTTTTCACATTCGATATTTTATTTTATTATTTTTTTAACTCTACATTTTAAAACCAACAGGTATACCGTATACATCATATCTAAAATACTATATAAAATAGTATTGTAAGTATTCAGCTTATTATTTAAAAGAGCTATTTGAAGTTAGGTTAATTTAATGATTTTTTTTTTTTGAAAATGCAAATAAAAGAAAAATATACATTTGAATAATAGTCAACATTATCCACATATTTTGTACTTATTAAAGGTAAAATAAATTTAAATAATCAGTATTATTAGAAAATATACTCGTAAAATAAACAGCTAAGAATTTTATTTATTAGCGAACGTGATAGTTTTTCATCATGTTTTCTTTTCAAATTGAATTAAATCGTAATGGAAATAAAAAAGACCTTTTTGTCGTTATTGCAAGCATATTTTGTGCAAGTGAACTTTCAAAAATCTGTGCTTCATAAAACTAAATTGTTATTACTTATTGTTATTGCTTAAATATGAAACAATACAGGATATATAATACACAGAGCACGCTCGTTTTCAGTTGATACTTGCATCAGGGAATAGGGATTGTTGAAATCAGACTTTCTTAATATTAAAATCATATCACTAAAAAAGATATTTACTATTTAGAATATATTTTATTAACAAAATATCGTTATTACCCTAGTATATTTTTATTAAAATTTTGTTCTTTTTAAAATTGAAATAGTCGCCTGCAGATTTCGAATTTACTGTAAAATTTTAATGTCGTGAAAAAATAATTAGAATTATTTCAGAATTAATTATTTTTATGTTTCTTATTCTGAAATAGGTTGGTACTTATTTCTATTTTAGGTAATTATTTATTAACTTATTTAATTAACAATAAATTGTTTAAATACTAATTTCATAAATGCTTAAAATGAATAATTATTGAGTAGTATTATGATTATATATATACTTATATATCAGATAACGTACAGCTTATGTATTTTTTTTTTAAATTATGGTTTTATTTTAATACCATAAATTTAGTTATGTACACCTTTTGTCTTATATTTTCGTCTTATAAACTTTCAAATTTGTTTGTTTCTTTTCTTTCCATCTTCTATTATCAATGGATTATGTACCAGCTACTTTATTCAATGCACAGACAACAGACAGGAGTTTTCTATATTAAACGTTTTTTATACTGGAGCAGTAGTATATATAATATTGTGTTAATAGAATCATTAAACCCCATAAGCATAGAATGACGAAGGGGGTGTGGTGGTTGGAATGGACGTATTCTCTGCGTGAACAATGGGCTGGAAAGAGAGCAAAATAAGAACAATCAGGCCATTAAAGTTAGTAGTCTTCGTTTGCCACGAATTCAACTTATCATTTCCCGCCATCAATCTGGCAGATTACTTCTGGAAGTTTGTACATATAGGGCTTTCCATTATTATATGCACTACAATCATTGTTCGGTTGCATTAAACTAAAAATCTAATACATACAATAATGATACCTATAGCTCAAAGAAATTAAAATAAATTCGAAGGTTATAAAAATATGTAGCATTATAATTATAAATAGAGGTATTTACAAATTAAAAGCTTAAAGCTTTAACCTAAATTGTATCACTTTTTTTTATTGTTTATAAGTATTGTATATTTTGTATAATATTTAAATCTTTTATGATTCATAAATGATATAAATTACAATTTTTAATTTACTTTTGTCGCGCCGCAGTTAAGTTACATATTTTAGTCCTATCAACGATTTTAAGGTTAGACATTTTAGTTATGGTTATTCTTATCTGATCGTTTTTTTTCTTAGTTTTAAACATTACACGAAGCAAATGGTTTTAATACTTGTTTATACACCATTAGTACGTTTTTAACGATGGTTTGAGAAGTTTATTGTTAGTATATACTCTACTCTCGTGTACATGTTTTATGTCAATTGCCTGACCCTTGTGAGTAGACAACAGGTAAACGCCCAGGAATAATATTCTGATCTTAAGATATTTGTTAATTGAAATAAAACATAATTTTCTGTAGAATATAACCATAGGTTAACATCGTTTATTTCATTATTTTATACGATTTTATTTGAATCGTATGATTAAACAATTTAAATAATTTTGGCAAGAATCCAAACTAAATTTTTCCATTTAGGTTCATTAAATTAAAATAGCTTAATTTATTATTCTTTTGAAACGCATAAGGTACATAGTTGAAAATTTATAAATGTTTTAAGGTAACCAGTTTTATTTAAATAAAATATATATTATGTAGGCTTATAAAATATACATAATATACTATTAGTACAATGTTAACTAATTTGTATTCTATAAATATTTAAAAATTAATTCCCTTTAAAGTTTACATAAAACTGGTTACTACAAAACATTTTTATACACTCAACTATGTACCTCAAAAGAATAATTTAGCTATTTAAGTATTGTATATATATTATACATTAACTATTACAGTTTGATTTAATAGTATTAAATCAAATGTTTTTTTAAAAATGCATTGTGTCAATAACGTAATTTAATTATTTTTTGTTTAAGAATAAATTTAACACCCAATAATTATAAAAATATGTCTTTAATTATTTCAATGTAGATATTATTTAGTAAAATTAAAAACTAAAAACAAAATCTTCACTAAGTTTAAATGTTTTATTTTACAAAAAAAGATTCCAAATTTATAGAATTCACACCAGTTTACAACAACACATGATTTAAATTTGTGCATTCAATATTCTGAATGTTGTGTAAATACTCTATTATGTTTTATAAAATCCATTATCTTATCACTTAAAAATAGGGGTATATGTGTAGCTGTGTAGGTATACGTAGACTCGTAGATATACCTCGTTTATTTTGAGCATGTTGTTATTCTTTAAATTATGTATTATTATTTTAAAAATATTTTATAACTATGGTTTTATTAATTTTATAGTTGAAGAAGTAAATCATTATATTCAAGTATATAAAGGTATATTTATTTACCATAATTTATTTTTATATAGAACAGTACTACACTCATTGGTATAATAACAATTGCATACAAGCTTTTCTATAAACAAACGTGTTTTTGTTTTAATATGTACTGATATTACTGGGTTAAATAAAGAAATTATAGTTGCTGTTACAATTTTGAATTTTTTGAGGAATTCTTGTATATATTTGGGTGGGTACTTTAAATGAAGTACCTAAATTAAGTATTTTTTAGATGAACAATTGTATATGTACCTACTGGTTTTATTTTTGGCTTTACCCCAGACCCCCCTTTCTCTAAAAAAAAAAAAAAACAGAGTAAGCAATTAGACTTGTTTCATAAGAATTATTATTGTTACGCAAAAGGTGCTGCGATAGCTTGGGAAAAGCAATTTATACGCAAATCTGTTTTACAACAAAACTGTCCACCAGGGAAAACGAAAAAGGCTTACAAGAAATGAATAAGAAAAACATGAGGGGATATTTTTTTCATGAAAAACTTGTGTAAAATACGAAAATAATTTCATTGCAGATGTTGTAATTAAAAAAAATAAAATAAACCAAAACTAAATATACGTCGGAGAAGAAAAAGTTAATTATCATTATATTATTGTTTTTGTTTGTTTGTTTTTTGTTAAGCAACCTAGAATAGAGTTCTATAATAGTATTTTATTAATTATAGTTATAATTTTATAACTATCTTATTATACATAGAAAAATAGATTAGAGTGATTAAACAAAAGCTTTAATAAAATAATTAAAAAAGGTTGGATTTGAAAAATATGGTTTATTTACTTAACTTTATTGATAATGTATTTTAGGAATTTTATAATTTGCATTATTCTTCAAATAAATACCTTGGGTTTTATTTATTTGATTTTATTAATAACTAGTCTTCCCGCAATGACAGTGTGCTGTCTTAGGTGTTTACGAGTAAATTATTCTTCCTTGCTAACAATATTTTCCTCGTTAGAGTCATCCTGTGTAGCATTTGTGTTATCTGACATAGTTTGCTCGTTAGCACAGCCAAGTGGTGTACGAGTATGAGATTCTACGGGAAAACTTTGAGAGAAAATGTATTAAATGTTGACGAAAAAATCTAAAATAATCTTAGAAAATTCTTTGTTTTACTTGAAATTAAAGTTTGTTTACTATAAAGGATCTATTAAAAGAATAGTGAATTTAATTTAATATATACTTATGCTAAGTATTTAATGTATTTGCACACCTATGTTTGCTTATTTATTATACTAACTTGGTTGTATATTTAATCAAAAGTGTACTAAGAAAAAATCTTGACAAATTAATTTAAGACATATTGTAAAATAGTAGAATAATACATATATTATATACACCTATAAATATTAATTACTTTTTAAGAATTTTAAGAATTTAAAAATGTATTACTGTATTAATATTATTTTTTTTATGTATACTGTTGGGATAGTGTTGGTAAATTATTCGTTTTCCCTTTCTCTTATCTATGTGCAACATAAAATATTTGTGTCCAGAAGAACTAAATGTGTTTTGCAAACTTCAGAATTAGAATGAATTGACTTATTGTCAAACTTAAAATAATAACATAATCTGATACTTACATTGGACCTTTTTACGATATTTAAATTTTAATGGAAGTTATAAGTACTTATGCGAGTTGTTAAAATTTAAAAATGCTCTTATCATGATTTAAAATTGCATTGTTGTACGAAAGCCATCATAAGAACCGTTAATATTCTTAACTTTGGTTTTCATAACAAGTTCATTTACTCTTTAATATCAAAACTAACAACCCAAGGTGGCCAAGGTTGGTTCTGCAGAACGCAAATTTTCTGTTACGCGTAGGTTAGTGAGAGAAAACGAAAATGGTACTCTAATATCATATATTTTAGAGATTCTTACCAGCTCATCAACCAACTATGAATTCTTAATGGTAACTGTTTTTCATGCGAAATTGTCAATGATATTACCGCCGTGGATGTACTCACATGTGTCCTTAGTATAAACACTGTTAACCGAACAGGTTGGACAATGAACACTTTCAGTTTAGTGATACGTATGCCCCATTGTTTATTCATACATTACGTCTGTTTATGGGTTACTCATGATCTGTTTATATGCGTATTATGGTGACGATTGTTTGAATAGATAAAAACTTAAATATAATTTAATGACAATGCGCGTGGGCGTGAAACGCGTATAATAATCGTGATGTGGTGTTAAATATTAATAATTTAATATATTCAGCTAGTAAGCTACTGGTCAACTGTAGACTTCATGAATCGTGAGTTATTGTTTGATAAATAATCAAATCACAATATAGCTACTACGAGTAGTGTTAATGGTTTAGTTTTTATATAATAAAATAATATATAGGTACACAAAAATAGCAAAGTAATAATATGAATATTAAATGCATTTATCTAGAAATAATTTTTCATATGTAAGTAAAAAAAAAAACAAATTCTTGTTATAGTATATTATACAGCGTGTTGAAAATAAAATAATTTCATGATGATTGCACTACAATTATTTATTATATTATCAAATAATTCGTCTGAATGTTTTATTTTACAATATATTTATTTTTATAAAAATGAATTACCTATTAAATTGTTTATTGTTATGTACATAATTTATCATATATATGAGTTATAATTTACGATTTTAAACAACTAGGTGTTTAGAAAATTTTATTTTTTATTATAATCATAAATGTATTATATTCTGTAATTTATATTATATAATACTTATATTTCGTGAATTCCAAATTTGAAGATTTTTTTGTGTTATATATTAAGTATCTAAATAAGTAAATGTACAAGTTATATAATATATATATTACTATATATGACTCGAATACATGTATGATAATGCGTGAGCTGAATATATTAAATAATGTTATACAATATATCGAAGTCTGTTTGGGTCAAAAGATACTTTTAGATAGAAAAAAATAATAATACCAGATTTTTTTTTTTATCAGTATAACTGGTATTAAGTTTTTCAACCGTATGGTTTTTAGAAAATTGTTAGATTACTTCTTCATAAATATTGAAAAAATGTCTAGGTTTTCTAAAATGAAATTGATTTGAAGTAATATTGTAATATATATTATAGTTAATCAAAATTAAATATGTATAATAGTTGGTTATATATTTTGAATTAATTCAATGTTTTAAAATGAGCTAAACTTAGAGAGTTGTAATCAAAATAAAATATAAAATAAACGACGCTTACTGTATTATTAGAGTTTTACGTAGGAAGTAATAAATAAAAACATTTGTATCAATGTTAAATTATGCCCGGCTATGCTTTCTTGTCTGGGAATAGGAACCAACAATTGTATTGTTTTTAATTAAAATTTTCTGTAAGGGGTTTCCAAAAAGAGACTTCCTAGATACTGGCATTATATAATTAATACATTCAGTATTGTAATTTAAATAAATGATATATACCAAATAATAAAACGGTTTTTCTTATTAACCTAAACATTATTTATCAATTAATCAGGTTTTATAGGTATTCACTCTTTTCTCATACTTAATATTGTTCTTCAAATTTAAATGGTGTAATAATTATTAGATAAGATATGCATACATTTTATTATTATTGTAATACGTCAATGATTCAAATATTTCAATTGATTTATATCAATTTATATAAAAATAAATGATTATTTTTATTTATTTCTTATTTTAGTTTCTGGCGGAATTGAGAATACCTATTATTAGTTTTATAACGATATGCGTTTTTTTTAGTTTGTCATCACCTTTTTGAACATAAAAAATTTAAATTTTCAATATAGAGGTAGAAAATGGGATCTATTTGGAATTTCGAGATCATAAATAAAAAATATCTTACATTTTTCAAAATAATCTGCATAAATGGGAGTATTTACGCAACACCAATTTTTGACAAATTTTATTATATTTTTATTAATTTCAATTTTTTTGCAGGGACTTAAAACTTTTCAATGTTATGTATATTATTATAAACTATAAATAATGATATTTTCAAAATATATTAATACAACCTACCGCGTATTACAAATAGGTATACATAAATTAAAAATATGATGGTTTGACAGACAGTCTCTGCCTAGAATAATTTTCATACACATAATTAGTTCATGAAATTCAAATTTAACATGATATAAGTATATTATAGTAACGAGGTAAATTTGACACCTACTATACAAGAAATCGAACTTGGTTTTTATTTTTAACTATGTTCAATAATTATAAGGGGTTTGAAATAATATACAGTATACATTATTTATAATAAATCTAAATACTAATAAATTTCAGCAAATAAATAAATTATTATTGGTGCATTTATTTTTATTTATTCTTTAAAGTTTCAGTAATTTCACGGCAGTAACTAGAAAGTTTTAAATATATACTACTTATTATACTACCAAAAGTTTTATAGAGTAGGTAGGGGTAAACTTTTTCATGATTATGGATACTTTAACTTTCTTTGTTTTGGTGTGATAAATCAGATATCTTCTTAGGTTAATAATGTACTTTTTATATATCTTATTAGATATTTATAGTGACTAAGTTAAATATCGATTGGGAGAATGTTAGTATGTATATTTGCACTTGAAATATGTAAATAGCTGTTTAAATATCAAACTGTGGTTACATCTATGTATCGTTACTTTATTCTCATGTGTAATGTTTAGAAAACAATTTAAAATTAAATTATCATTATAATATTCTTATCTTAAAAAATATATGTTTGAACATTTTAAAATTGTATATTAATTTATATAATTTTTTTTTAGTGTAATTTATATCATAATAAATCTTTTATTAAACATGCATTTAATTATAGTAGGTAAATGAAGTAAAGTTTAAATTTATTTTTATTTTTCAGTAACTAAAATATTGTGAATTAGTATTATTATTTTTTTAATACGAAAAAATACATTTTCAATTTTATTGACGAAAAAAAACTTCAAAATATATTTAATATTAACGTACAATTCAAAAAAAGTAAAAATGTATCGTTTAAAATTTTGAATTTTGTTTGTTTATATACACTCATATTGAATTGGAACCGAGTATACAACACACGTCTAACGCGTTTATACAGTGGCTGGTATAGGTACTAGTAGTTTCTGTGGGATTTGAGTGCACGTGCTGTTACGTTCAAGGGCTTTTGTTCACAAAATTCACTAAACGAAAATGTCACGAGTGTTGATCAGGAAAACACGGTTTTCTCCCAATATTATGTGCTTAGGTAAATTCACTCTATCTTTACCATATTTAACTCGCAAACAAAAATAAAAGGAAATTTAGTTTTTACATTTAATGATAGAATAACCTCTCTTTTTACCAGTTATTTATATTATTATTCTAATATATACATGTAGTATCAAGTATAGAATAATAATTGAAGTTGATCAATTTAACACTTATTATTTTCAAAAATTTTAACTTTTTTAAAAATATTTTTGCTAAAATAATTTGATGTCATTGCAAAATAAAATTATATTAAACAATAGTATGCTAACATTTGGTCGTTATTATGTTATTATTTTTTCAAGTTTTTACTTTTTCGAATAACAACATCATTTTTAATTTCATATTCCAAAGCCGAATATTTTTCTGATTACTTTGATGTATAAGAAACGAATTTTGAATTAGCAATTAATTGATTTTAATTTATTACTAGATATTTAAAGTTTAGATTTGGGTTATAAGTACACTGGAGACTAGAGTACTCCGTAAAGTGATCCACTGCTACACTCATTCAAACTTTAAATACTTATTATTAGATACAATTAATTATCCAATCGTTCAAAATTCGATTTTCGTGTATCGAAATAACGATAACGATAAAAATTGTAAGTTATATTATATACTCATACAATTTTGCTTAAAAATGTTTATTTGCAATAATATTTAAAAAACAAGTTTACACTTTTAGAAGTAATGACTTTAGACACTTGAATGGATCACCCTTGTGGTTTGTGTATAATATTTAAT
The DNA here is from genome assembly GCF_020882245.1 of Rhopalosiphum padi. Classification (NCBI taxonomy): domain Eukaryota; kingdom Metazoa; phylum Arthropoda; class Insecta; order Hemiptera; family Aphididae; genus Rhopalosiphum; species Rhopalosiphum padi. Next base: position 3,086,118 of record NC_083597.1, read on the forward strand.
ATATATATATATGTAGCGTTATCGAACGCGTGATGATCATCCGTGTTTTATAATACTGTAGAATGTAAAATGCACGTGTGGAAATTGTCACTGGTACAACAATATCGTCCAATATTAGGGTTGGGGGTTCTGTCTTCAATTCCCACGGCGCTAAGGGGAAGATTTCCAAGTGTATGCGTATTATATCGCGTGACATTGCCACAACTACCGTGCTTTTCATATCTTGTCAGTATAACCTGCATGGGTATAACGCGCGTGTGGTGCGGCCACGGAATCAAAATCGGAGAGGGATATGTGTCGGCAGAGAACATGTTGTTATTATTATTATTATTATTTTCATCACGAGCCCCCGCGGGCATCTTATTTATGACGTCGACGTACGCCGTTTTCCCCTTGTGGCTCTGTGCGAAAAATAGCCTTATTCCTTTTTCAGTTTCTTTCTTTATAGAATCTCTCTTTTTTCATTCTGTTCGGGACAAATGGTGTCGTGCATGTTTTTCTCACTGAGTATAATACAATATATTATCTTCATATCTCTAACATTTATGCATTTTTTTAAGCATTTTCTTTTATTTTCAATTTAAATTTTCTCTTTATAATTGATCTTTAATACAATTTGTTAGTCTTATTTTTTACATTGATTTTCTCAGATTCAATTATTCAATTTTGAAATATTTGTATTTAATTAGTTATTGTATATTTGTTATTAGTTTCAATTATAGATAGTTAATCGTAATGCATCAATAAATATAAAATAAGAATTTATAAAAATGTATTTTGTGAGTACACTTATGAAATAGTAAAAATATGCCAAGTAGTATTTGGAAAGTTTTAATATTTGAATAGATATTTAACAAAATATACAAAATAAAATTTTAATATTTGATTAGATATTTGTGTTTGAAAATTTGTTTGCTTATACATTTTGTCCATACAAGATGAATATTAAACAAAATTTAAAAGTCAATAGAGTACGAGTAATAAAGTAATAAAAATGATGTTATATAATTCGAAATAATATGAAAATAATAATTATAGTAAACTATACTATCAATTTTGTTTAATATTTTAAAATATATACGAAAACAACATTTAATTTACAATCCATTAAATTATAAAGTTGTATATGAGTTTTTAGTACTAAATCATTATAATATAATAATTTTTGTAAATTTTGAATACTTATTAATTATTAATAATTAGATTTGTATAATTATCATCTTCTTAAGTCTAAAATATTCAGTTGAGTTATGAAAAAAATATAAATAACGTTAAATTTTATTTTTACTTATTTAAATATCATAAAAATTATTATTTGACTCATGCAACGTGATTAATTATTGATTAAAATGTCTGGTATACTTTCTTTATAAAGAACTGAAGTAAAGTTTTTTGGTAAAAGTGTATATAATATAACGTATATTGTATTACGTTATTTATAACTAGAAATAAAAATTGTATATAAATTTATAAGAATACTCGCTTCTTGCACATGCATTATCTAATAATACATAATAGGTATGTATGATTACATAATTTACGTATAGGTATTAAATACCTATTTTAAGTTTATTTCAGTTTCTTATCTGATAATTGTATTAATTAATTAAATCTAGGTAACCAATGTATAGTAATTATGTATATTATTACTTTAAAAACACAGTAATTCTGAAACTACTGCAACTTTTAAAATATTAGAACCTGTAATAGTTATTAATTTATTTGTCAATATTGAATATTATGTCGTTTTTCTCTAAAAGCTTATAGTTACTTCGTATGAATATATAATTCTAATGATAGATTGCAAAGAAGGTATTAGATTTTTTTTTAAATTGTTTATTCACGCATAATTTATTTATTACATTTTCGAATATAGAAACAGCCCTACAAGTTTCATAATTAGTTTCTATAAAGGTAGAATATTTGAAATTAATATGTTTTTTAACAGTTAACAGTAGAAAAAAGGTTAATCTAACTTTGGCCAGATTTGTTTTTTACGGATTACAATGATTTATTAATGGAGTAATTAATAAAATGTTTGAAGTTATTTAAATAATATACATATTTTTAAATATAGAATTTCATCATAATTTATTTAATAGTCTTACTATTGTCTATTAACCATAAGAAGCTAGCAGAAATAATAATTCAGTTTATTAGTTAGGTGTATGTATGTTGCGGGTTACCTATATGGTACAAGTTTGAGAGGTAAACATAAAAAACGTGTGTTGTTTTAGAGGAAAATTGGATTTTCGTATTGTAAATTTAAAAGGGTAGAGATTCAGAACCCCTTAAATCATCCTACTAATTAAAAATTAAATATCATAATATGACCACTTTTTTATTAGTTATTTTAATACTGATACTTTAGAATGTAATATATTTATTAAAGATTTTAATTTTATTTGTAGATCATATTTTTGTTTAAAACCAATAATTAGAGTATTACTTTTATTAATTTATTTTAAGCTTCATTTTAATTTATATTATATTATTAATATATTAATATATTTATTTCAGTCTGGTATTTTGTGTCTGTAAAAATTGAATTTTAACTTAATCAATTTCAATATTTTCTCGAGGAAAACGTCCAAACATTGCAAAAATACCCTCTTGAGACAAAAGAATCCAGTAACAGTTGACCATCATAAAATCAGATATTTTTTCTTTTTACCATCGTAAAACTCACTAAAAGATCCGCAGCATTTACGTCGTCTGTATTACGCCGGCATCTGTTGACTGCATCGATATAAGAAAATAAAGTTGCAACTCCCCCTTTTACCATTGCCAAAAACACAGAATTCCTTCCCCACTTTAGACAGAAAGTGAGAGAGAGAACAAAAAAAAAACAGTAGCCTAAGAATCATTTCCATCCGATTTTCCGCCGATTTAGACCCGGCAGCCCCAAGGGTCGTAATAGCCGATGGCTACCTCATAAAACTCGAATTTTGCTTAATGCTGTTTCTTATCCAAAGTCTTTTACTTCACCTCTTTTATTTTTATTTCCTTTGGATTTGCCTAAATCTGCCATTTCATTTCCAAGCGGACTTCGTCACAATTCCGATTTTATCTACTCCACAGATTGCACGGTTGCACTTTATGACCCTGAAGTTTCCAACAAATATACACATAGATAGGTACTGATTTTGGATACGATATCGTTGTCGAAACATAGTTTTAATTTATTCAAGATGATAATACAATATTATATATTTATAAGCATTTGAATTTGTACACATATATAATATATATAGGTACCAATAACTTAACTGTTTAGTGTTCATCTACTATAATCTTTTAAATATACTTAAAATATGAATTACATTGATAATTATGAATCCATAAATAACAATGGCCTTGGAAATTATTATTTTATAATATTTTTGAAATTTGTATGATATTATTTTAGATTGACCTATTATTAAGCTAAAGGTAAGAACATTATTTATGTTCGATCCTTGGAGGTATTTTACTTTTTAAGTGAGTTATATTGAGTGTGTAAAATATAAATATTTAAAAATGATTTTAATTCACTTTAAAACTAAGGTATCGTAAAAAATCAACGAGAGAACACAGATTAGGTTCTTAACTTTGAGTTTGATAGTTGGTCAATTCACTTTAACTCATTAACATTTAAGTTAATAACACAAAATTGGAACTGATTTTTAGTATGTTATGCGTTAGCAAGATGAAGACAACACATACCAGTACGATTTTCTTTTAACAGTTTATATTATTTAGTTACGCATTCTTTATCTACGTTATAACTTTTTTTCAAATATATCAATAATAATTTTAAATTCAAAATGGTACAAAAGGTGGAAAAAAAACAATTGATTTGCCGTTTAAATAGAAGCAAAACCCGTTAAATGCACGTAAAAAAACTGGGATATTATATTGCACGTTTTAATGGCACGTTTAGGGTTTGTCTTTAGACAACTATATGACCTACAGCTATTATATGCAATGTTATAAATTTTATACAATTGCGATCTTGATCAACGTTATTCGAATGAAATACATATTTTTAAAAAAAGCTGGGGACGTTATGGAGAGTATATATAGTTTACTAAAGGGGAATGTCATTGCAGAAAAGAAAGGGGGGATTTTGCACAGAGAACAATAACAATGGTACTATGGTCGCCCCTGGCGATCGGAAATACGTCGTTCGAATTTCAACACTAACGTCTCTTCACCTCTCAAATCCCACTCTACCATTAGGTCGTTAAAAGTCCCTTTTATGCGTACGCAATGCAGGTGAAACTCTTGTCATATAAAACGGCTTCCGTGAGTTATTACTAATATTTTTTTTCTGTTATTTAATCAGTTATTAATTTTTTCCTAAAAATTATTTGTCGTTAGTTTTAATTTATATAAAGTTTAATTAAGGTTTCATTAAATTAATAAAACCTATTTAAATTAATCAGTATAGTTTAATACACGAAAATGGTCAAATGGTATTTTGACCTAGATTTTTTTTTTAAGTAAATTATGGTCTCTTAGTTACACAAACAGACATTTTTATGTTGCATGTCGAGAGTGATATTTTATTAAAATTGTATTTAAACCTTGTGCAATATCACTAGTTTTATTCTGACCCAAGTCTGTCTACGACGATTAAAGTGACATTTTAATGTTCTCAGAAATGTATAATGTACATAAACATAATGTACTATTTCTTATTTATGTGTATAATCGCGATACTCCATAAAATATTGCAATGCTATAAGCAATTTTGGATGTGATTAAAATATAATTGTTCTGGTAATCTAGTATTATAATTTAGAGAATTTTATTTACTATCATTAATATTTAGTTATTAAGTAAAACGATCAATTTATTCTTCTATAACATTTTTACTGTCACAATATAATGTTAATATTAAAGAATAAAAACTAAAAAGTAATGGAATTTTACTTACAAAATATAACATAATAATATTATTTTATTGTCGAAAAAAATTGAATAAATAAATAAATATAAGTTTGGGTGGCTAACTTCGTTGACTTACATTATTATAGCACTATCCATTATATCGAAAAAGTGAATACCTATAACACGAACACATGAATAGTAGTGCACACTATCGAAAACACAATTGTCCATTATACATGTAATCTTGGTGACCATACGTTACAATAGGTTGTAGCTAGTGTTAATAATAATAGTGCAATTGATTTAAAATTATATTACAGTTTTGTTACAATAATTTTTATCATTGTATTGTAATAAGTATCTTAAATATTTTATTTTTTCTTTAAATAATATAAACAAACCATTTACAAATAAGAATTAAAATTGAAGAAACTCATATATTATATAATATAATTTATATTACCTATTGTTTAATATTTAGATCAACGATCTCCAAACTTTTTTTTTTTAGTGATAGAGGAAGATAATTGATATACACAATGAAAGTAAGTGATAATCACACTCTTGATTTATTATTTGTACAACGCGTTGCGCATTTTTATTATTTTGAGGAAAAAAGTATTAAGCTTCCATTATTTTATATTAATTAATTTGTTTAAAAGTATTGCCAAATATTTTTTATATAATCATCAAAGTAGGTAATAATTTTTATTAAGCGGTATCACTGAATAAGTAATACTATAAAGTATTGTACTCAGTTGCTACTAAGTATAGTTACATTGGTGGCCGTTAGGTTAGTGTATGACTTATTTTTCTTAAAAATATACTCGTATTTATGTATGAAAACATTATCATTTACTTTTAAAATACATTTATAAACTTGTAAGAGTTAAATTTTTAAAAACAATTTTCTTCTTGCTTTCATATACCTTATATGAATAGTTTATTTTTAAATTTATCTTTTGTTAGATATTTTTATTTAATATAAAATGTACTTGTGAATAATATATTATGTATTTAATATAGTGACATTTATTAACGTTTAATTTTTAAATTGAGTATTTTATTAATCTTCAAAAAATGTTTTCATCAATTCTATTAATGTTAAAAATCAAACTTGTTTTAAATACAGTCTTTTTTTGGAAAAACTTTAATAATGGCATACGCTGGTTTCAATAAATTAGAAAGCGTACCTTCATAGTATATTCCAAAAACCTTTTTGTAAAACAGTTTGTATTTCCTTTACAACGCGATAAAAATCCGCTATTGCATGGTTTTGATGTGTCAAGTAATATACCAATGAACCACTATCCTTTTATTTGGGTTTTTTCTATTGTTTTGGTTTTACGATTTTCTTTGCGGAAATCTCGGTCCATCAGTATTCCCCTTAGCAATGGCCCGTTTGATATTCCTTGCGCTTGACCACCGTCGTCGATAAAGATATTCGATTCGGACGGGATTACTGAGCGGCAAAACGTATATAAACACGTGTATACTTACCTGAAAGATACCTTTTATATATGTATGAAAAAACTGTTGGTAATAAATGACCCGATTTTATTAGTAAGCAATGAAGATTTATTTTTCGATCAGCTATACTGCACATCCGGAATCCGAAATCAGTTCCAAAAACGACTTCTCTGTAAAGTCAAAAAAATTTTAACGGTTGGTTTGTTAGCAAATCATTGTGAAAAGCGAATAATTGTTTGCTTAAATAAAAAAATAAAATATATTTACAATTTACATTTTGTTTGTAATATTTAATTGGACACAGTAAAAAGGTATTAACAATTTCAAAATTTAACTAACAACAATGAAATTATGTATTGTTATTTTTACTCTATTTTGGAAGATATGGACTTAATTCATTAAGTATCTCGTTTTTACTACAAATCATATTTTTTTTTTTACTTGATGTGTTTTAATTTAGTTTCGTATACTAATTATGAAACTAATAATTCGATCAAATTTACTAGTATATTTTATAAAAGTTGATACATGTTTGTTTCTTATACCATTATTATATTTTTTAGCAATAATTTTCTTTATTTTTATACAAATTACTTGTAGTGTTTCGTTTTAATATTATGTGTCATTTGATTGCACAATAAATAAATATAATAAACAAAAGTCGTTCAAAGTTTTTACGTAATTTGAAAAAAAAATTATATTACTGAAATAAAAACCTTGTTGGGTTTTTAGTAATAAAATAGTAACAATGGTTAAAATACATCCCGTGGGAAATTTTCTTAAGTACTTAGTATATACATACGTAAAATATGTTGTACATAATATTTTAATGACGATGTTGAATTTTAGTGTGGCTTAGATTACTCAAATTTTCACACTAAAACTCTCAAAAATATAAGAATTTTATGGATCATGAAATTCCATATTTTTTTATTTACAAAATGTATTAACTTTTTTACTTATAAACTTAGGATATGTTAGCCGTTTATAAATATCTATAAAATGTATAACTACAGTTTTTGTTCTTATATTTTTGACATTTAAATACTTCATACCTCGTTAGTCGTTACCGTAGAAACGTTATAGTTTTATCATTATTAAGAAATTGTTTGTTAATTGTAATATGCTTAACTATATAATAAATATTTATAACTTTACGAGACATATTTATATTACTAATAAATCAATAGATACTAGTTTAATACATAATAATTTACATCCATAGTTTTAATATGGACAAGATAATAATATTGCTAATAATACAAATTATAGTTTAGATTGCAATGTATTTTAAATCAATTTTTTTGAAGGTATTTATTCATAAAAACACTGACTAAAATATATTACAAAATGAAATCATATACTGTTGAAAAGTCTGCTGTGGAACATTTTACAGAATCCTTATTAGTGTTTAGTAGTGTCTCGTTAGGGATTCTGTTATTATCGAGAAACCCTTCAAACTTTTGAACTTTTTTTTTTAGGATAAAAGAGGAAATGCTCAATTCTCGGAGGGGCTTAGATATATGGTTGAAAACAAGAAACAGAATTTCACTGGACACTTAGGTCATATTTTCCTCTTTCTCTCTTCCAGTTATACATGATTACAAAAGTTACATCATTTGTCAGAACATGTCGCGTGTGCCGCTGACAACTGCAAAAGCGTCGTTAATCACATTGTCTCGATCAAATTAACGTGTATTATTATAACAGAAAAACATGTGCACTTTCCCTTACCAAAAATGTGCACCTGACGTACTACCGTTTATCATGTGACTAAATTAAATCTCGTAAATCGATGGTATATTATACAATTATATAGCCCTTTTATAGAAGACCTTTTTTTGATATTTTTTGATTTATAATAGCAAATGGGTACATGTTTTACGGAGTAATGTACAGAAATAATTAATGTATACAATTATGCGTAAAGTGACCTGACAAATGCATGGGGTATATAGTTTTGTAATGGTGTAATTGTATAATTTATAGTAGGTAATTCCTACATATAAATCAGAAAACTGATAATTTGATGTATTTTCGCGGTACTTATACATACGTGGTAATATACATTTAGTTTTGTTACCTATATATTGTTTCTTAGTCTTATAAAGATGTAAATAAAAAATACACAATAAATTTAATGACCCAAACCTTATAGTGTAATGTCAAAGCATAAATTAAAAAATATCCCTGATGACTGAATATAAGGTTATACTCGTAGAATTCAAATTGATTACTCTTTATAAGAACCCATCACTATACCTGTATAATATAAATATATTTTTGACTTAAGATGCTTGTAGTGTTAATTACGTTCAAAAGAGAAATCCCAGTTGGAGGAACGAACGTTGTTGACATTATCATCTACCGAATACGGCGCTTCTATACGATGTAGCATCGCGGGGGATTCACTTAATTGTTATACGACGACGTGCCTCGAGTCGTAGAGAGGAGGGAACATTATAGTCAAAGCCTATAACTCGCGGTAGTAGTCGATGTTGAATTTGCATTTTGGCCCTTTATAATAGACATTAGAACGGATTTCCCGGGTCGTATGTATAGAGACCAACTTCAACTCACCCTTATGATTTATATCCGAAGGGCTACTGAAACTTTCAACAAACACGGTAAATGTGATTGTTTTTGTTTGAGTTTAATATTAAAATTACTGTATAGTTATGTACCTGTGATACAAAATTATCTATTACTGTCATTCAATTATATGTCACATTAAACATTAAATGTTTAGTAGTATTATGAGACTGAAGTCGTTACTTGTACAGGATATGGTTTTGAAAGTTAAATAATGAAGAAAACTTGGAGTATTAAGATAGAATTACTGTGAAATCTTATGCCTCTATAGTGGAAATGTAATTATGTAAATAACAATAATTAAAACATATTTTAAACTATTTAAAATATAAAATGAAAGATGAATGAAAAAAAAAATGAAAAAATTTAAGTGATCAACGTAAAAATTAATTAAAAAATATCATTACAATTTTGATTATCACTAATTTTAGTATGAAAATGTTATTTTCTGAGAAAGGGGTAAGTTGTTATACTTGCTCAGTATATAAAAAAAGATGAAACCACCTGTAACGGGGATGTCGTTTCGACGACGACTCCAAGCGCTGTCAAATTAATCGAGCAGGAATGTATACGTCCCGGGCGCAACGAGTTTTGTTTTCCGTCTCATTTATTCAACGGACTCGAGCCGTACTAATCTCTTAAGAATTCCAAATTAGAATCGGGTTTCCGGTTATTCCGAGCACTTTAGACTTTAAAAGGGGCTTCGTCGTTTTAAAGGATCTTTGTAAACGAGAATTTGACGTTTTACCAACATACGAGTAGTAGTGTTATTTTTCTTTTTTTCTTTTTAAAATTTATACAATAACGAAGTTTATAAAATTACAATGTAAAAGAGAATTTACATTATTGATATTATTGTATTCAAAATTAAAAAAAGCATGTTGAATGTTATACATTTTAAGTAATAGGTAGGCACTTAAATATTTAGTATTCAATAAGCTTTTTTTGTTAATGTTAACTGAAATTTTAAATAAATAATTACGTAGTAATATTATGCTTGAAGTATTTAAGTTGAGCTACGTAAATAAACTGAAATTTTGAGTAAGAAGCTTAAGTAATATTAAATAATTCATGTTTGTTTAAATAAACCAAAGTAATTATATGTAAGGTAATTAATATTAGATATTTAAATAAAATACTCGAAGTGTAATAATTTCTTTAAACATAGCTATTTTATATTTTTAATAAACTTTCTAAATTACTTGTAATACTTTAAAGGAAAACATTATAAAACTTCCTTATAATATTCTAAACTTAACCAATATTTTAAACACAATTGATAGAATTATTCATAAAATTATATATTATAGTTAAACATATTATTTAATTATATTAAATAAGTAGATGATGTATAATCGAATCTATGACTATGATTTAACAACCGTTTTTATTTTTTAATTAATTATATTTTATAGAAAGCTCTATGATCAGTAAAAAAATTAAATTATGTATGTATATTATGTAGGAACCCATAACTTTCTTAAATTGAGTCTAGTTAAAGACGTTTTCCGCTATTATAAATTATTAAGATTTAAAACATTAATAAAATATATGAATATGGTGTTGAAATTTAGCTGGTTTTTAGCACTCGTTTTGCCTTCACTCGCCTAGCTATCAAATAGTGATGTGTAAGGTTATTGAAGTTTTAACAAACGCTTGGCAAATCACCACATTTATAAACTAATTCTAATAAGTGGAGCTCGTACATTCATTTACATATGTTCAATTGTTTTTTTTTTTAGACATTCTTTTATAAGTAACATTTGAAGTAAAACTTAAGAAAATGGAATAAGTATCTTATTTAAAGTATCACCTTTAATCGATTTTTGATCTATAAATCTTTTTACACGAAAAAAGTTTTAATAGGCATAATATAAAAAAAGATTTTAATAAGATAAATGACATTGTTAAACTAATACATTTATTGATTCGTTCATAGTTTAAAACGATAATTGATATAACTCATAACTAAATAATCCGTAAACCTATACGTGTATACAACTTACTCTAATTCGTAAATCTACCTTTTATATGCCCTAAACTTAAAAAAAAGAATATATATATATAAATAAAAAAATGGGACCATGTCCTCGGAAAAAATAGGACGAAATACCCGTGTACCTGTGTGGTGTGCTTGGAATGCGATGAAATATATGAAAGGGCACATTAAAAAAAAAAAAACAGACGGAAGGGTTTCACTGCAATATTATTCTCTATGAAAAGAATGTAGTGTACTGGGTCACGTGTGCGCGCCGTGCGCTGTTAGTCGCACGCTCCCGACTCTACGACCAAGCACATTCAGTTACGTGCCGGCCGCCTTGTGACGCTGCCGTGCCGCCAACTCGCGCGATTTGCACAACTGTGATCCTAACTCACGACGACAAATCATGTTAGTATATAATTAATTATTATTATGGTTATTAGATCTTTTTTTGATTTGTTATTTTGGTTTATGAAGTTGGTACTAGGTAGATAATATTTAAATATAATTTATAACACAGATTATTATTTTTTTTTCCATTATTATAGATAATAATATGTAGTATTATATTTAGTAATTTATATTGTAGTAATAATTAATAATACACACTATAATACAATTTTAATGAATTATAAATTTGTTTCACGATTTATTCAAATATTAGTCAAATTTTGTTGAGAATCATAATAATTTTAAATTAATAAGATATGCAATAACTTTAAATTTTTGAAACGTTTATTATCATATATTTTGCAAAAATATTCCTAAATACCACTTGTATTATAATAATACAATTGAACACTGAAAACGGAAAAGTAAAATATGTTTTTACTGTAAGTACAATAAATATTGATGTTTTAAATTCAAAAATTTCTATAGAAATGAATTTTTTCTAAATACATAAAAAAATTAGAAAATAAGCTGTATGCAATATATTACTGTATTAGTTTTGTTCTTAAAAAAAATTAAAATCAATACATTTTTTTCCAGTAACTTTTAATAATTTATTAAACATTTTTAAGACAACTTTTTATTTGGTAGGTATAGTAATCTAACAAATAAATGATGAACAAAAATATTTCTAAACGTTTTATCCGTTTAAAAATGAAGACATGTGTTTAATATGTAAATACTATTTATATTTAAAAAAATTATAATTGAATATATTACAAATATAATATTATAATAATATTTTTTAGTAAATAAATATGTTTGTAGTTTTAAAAAAATCTTTTACTGTTTAAAAAATGATGTTTTTTTTAAATTGATCTATAAACAAAATAATTATTCAATATTTGATACTCAATACTCCATGAACTTATATCAATAACAAATGTCACTTCTGGTATATATTTCAAATAAATAAACCAATAGATTATATTATTTCGTGTAGTCTAAAACTTTGAACGATAACGTGTTGAATGATTTATTTTTAATATGTATTTTATATGGGTTTATAGTATTTAAATACAAAAGTAATATGAAATAATTTTCATCTATATGTTAATAATTAAATATATTTAAATAAATAAAATATAAAAAGTTTTCATGCAGGTAATCGCTCTGCTGTACAGTAGCTGTCGAGTGTAGGTGCTTCGCCATTAAATTTAGATATTATAATGGATGTATTAAATTTAAAATCAATGATAAATCATTGTATAAGATGATAACGATTCTGAGAGATAGCAAGAACTTTTTAGAAATTACGATTATCAAAAATTTATTTTAATAATATTAATAATAACATTTTAACTGCAATTAATTAATTTTTCTTTGTTTCTTTTCCTGTTATTCTAAAACAATTGACGAGAATTTTCAATTCTAACTTCTTAAAAGTATCAAAAAGATCCAATTTTATACTAGAACTATCCCTCAAAGTTGATAATCAGTTCATTTTTTTAACACACACACACACACACAAAAACACGTGATTGTTAAATAATTATATGCTTCGCTCCGCTTCAAATCTAAAATTAAAAAAATTGAATTATTAAAATTTTTATATATGTTAATGGCTCAATAAATGGTTAAAATTATATCTACATATCTATTATAGCCCTTAATTATGGAGTAACTAATTTGTAGTAACATGTCATGTATATTTTCTAGACGTATTACATAATACATCATATTAAAAAAATATATCACCCTAATTCTATTTTATTTTTAAATATTTTGAATGTCTCCAATATGCGTCGACTGTTTACGTGGGTAGTTACTGGAAAAATGATTCCATCGGTATGACACACGTTTTACGCTCGAAGAGAAATTACAACGACACTGCAAGCATCCATATGCCATTTTGATGTTTTTAACCCCTCCTCTATCCGTCTAAACTATTATTTCATTCATTAATTATTAAAAGTAACGGTTGGATTAAAAAAAAAAAAATCAAAAAAATGTACTGACACCGATGAAGGAGCTATTCAATTGACTAACTAATAATATGTTACACTTAATTTAATATTAAACAATATTCAGCTTAAACATTTTTTAAAACAAAAACAAAATTTCTTCATTTTTAAGTAGGTATAACAAATATTTTAAACAAAAATTTTTTTTTGAATTAATACAGTTAAATTTATATTACTTTAATATAGAAATTAAAAGAAAATAAATGGTACTAATTTAGTGTAATTATTATGGTATTATTTAATTATACTTTTATTATCATCAAATTTTCGTCTATATTTATGTGAATATACATCATAATATTATATAATAATATAAAATAACTATCTATTGATTATAATAGTTAACATTACTCATTTTAAAATCCATGTAGTATTTTAAATTTACAATTTTTATTTTCATTCTCCATTGTAATGAAATGGGTTAAAAATGATTTAGTAAAAATCCGGGCTTTTTTTCAATTTTCTAAGAAGGTTTTCTGTGATTTCGGTTGATTAAGCAAGACGTTTGGCCGCAAAAATTGCTCTGAGAATCAATTGGGTTTCCTTGCGAAATTCCAAGTTTTTTCGTTTGCTTTGTTTACTTTGGTCCTGGTGGTTTGATTTAGACGGTTACCGTGGAAACAGCGATGTACGTGATGTTGAGTGGACATGGACTTATTCTCAAGCGAAATTGCATTTGACAATATACTTACTAAAAAAAGAACTAAAAGGTCATATCAATTTTTTTTATATATATGTATATAATAACAAATAATAATCCCATTAAACAAACAAATACCTAATTTTAAATATTGATCTTAAAAAATATATTTCCACATGACCGGATAAATTGATAAAATTATTTATTATGTATAGTTTTAATGGTTAGATAAAATATAGATTGTTACGTAACTCTACTGTTCAATTTAATTATAAATACTCCTGTAATTTATTAACTGCTTACACAAAATTTGCATTATGTGTTTGAATATATATTATATTGTATTTTATCGAATAAAATGTTCGCAATAATTATCTTTTTACATTTCACTTTATTTATCTGACATTTTTAATATTTTTTAATGTTCTAGCAGTCTATTGCGTTTTATGTATGCATAATAATATAAGTAAGGGTTAGGATGTTTATGATTTTGTATATTTTTTTAGGTTGTCTAATAGCTTCCATTCTTATATGGAAATATGTTTCATAATATCTATATTTAAAATATTAAAATTGTATTTTATATATAATTGCATATTTTATCATTTTTTATTTATAAGTGCATGATTAGTGTTTTTTTTTCTGTTTTTAAGCGCATATTTAACGGTTTTCGATGTAAAATGCTGAAAAATACCGTAATTTTATATTTTATTAACTGAATTTGCTATAAGTTTGATTATCTCTTTTTTACAAATTATCACTTATTTATTGTTGTGAATTCAATATGGTTATATGCAATAAAGGTACCTATACTTAATATAATTTTCGATAACTTTTGTTAATTGTCACAATTAAAACTTATCTTAAGACTGTGAACCATTACAGTTATCAAATATTTTAATAGAAAATTTAATAGTTTGTAGTTAGTTGCCGTCTAGTCTACTGCCGATGTAGAATACCTACTACCTATACTGCAAGTTTCGTTTTAGAGATTTTTCTTTTAATAGATTCAAATACGTATATGCACCATATAGACGAATATTTATAACAAAACATTTAAAACAAACCATAATTATTCAATGAAGCTCTTTTTAAAATGTATTTTTTTTATATTTTATATAATAAAAAAATAAGAAAATTTAAAAAATAGACAATAGTTAATATAACAAACACATACAAATAGTACCGATCCAATTCGTTTATATTATATTAATAATTAAATTTGTCTTTATATATTTATTGCATTTTTTTTATCTAAATTTCTTTATTTTTTAATGCATATTTTTAAATTTTTCATGCATATTTAACTGTTTTTAGTGCATAAGTGCATACATATTCATTATTCATACATTTTTTAGTGCATAATAAACATCCTTACTATAATTATAAGTAACTTTAGTATTTCAAATTTTAATTAACTGTTTTCTATATACTATATTTTGTTTAATGACAATAACATGATATAATAAATAATAAAATAAAAAAAATGTTAAACTATAATATAACAGAAACACACCAACACATTTTTTATCATTTAACTTATATAGGAAATGTCAAGATGCCCTTTTTCCAAGCTAATCGTGTTTAAGCAACCCTTTCAAAGGTCGTATTAGATGGTTCCTGTGTTCGTCTTCTATAACAACAGAAGCTCGTGTTCATAATCAATTTTCAATTTTCCCCATCCATCCTGCCATCGGATTACTCTATCGGACAAGGATCCCGGGGTCCTGCTTGGGATTTGCATTTATAATGACCACGTGTATACGTGCTCGTGTACTAGGGATTAGAATGGCTTTAATTTGACAGGGCCACGTCAACCCTTACCGAGCCTAGTGGGTCCTGGTGACTTTGCGGAAAACTTGCTGGTTTAAAAATGCATAACGATGCCACGACTGTAGTGTATAATTAACCCCACAGAAAGAACATAGTATACCTATATTATATTATAGTAAAAGTAAAGCAAGGTAGCCCGTATAGGCAAATCAATGGCATTCATGCGTAGAATACACGAGGGACCCGGGACTATTTCTTTTCAATTTTAACCATCATAATATTATTTAGTTACAACGTTTGAACTATGAAGTATAAATTTATAATAATTATATAATTCGTTTCTATATTTGTACATACAAGTTTAATTCAAATTGTGCTTGACCAATACTATCCTACTGTTGACTATAATAGTGTATATATGTATATGCTGTTATTAGACATTCGCTTATAATATAAATGTAAATAAAATATAATTATATAATTAGGTACCTATATAATACATTAAAATATTATATTGCCATCTTACGGTGATTTGAATAGTATATACAATAAAGATATATGAAAACCTGATTAAAAATACTCTAAAATATGATTTAAAATAAAATTTAATCACGCGAAACTTGAAAGTTCGGTGGGGGGAGAAGCTCGGATCTATATGAGATTGATGTCTTTTTAAATACAGAAATTATTATTAAATATTGATAGAATGAGTCTGATGCAAGAAGCTAATACAAAAATTATATAAATTATGTTTATGTACAATAATAATAATATTATCGGTGTTTTACTATTTTTTTTTTATAAATTTATCTTTACATATAACATAACTATGTACTTAAAAATTAATTTTTCGAGACTTCGTTTAATTAAAAAAATAATAATTTCTCAACCCTCTCCCAACTTGAAAGTTTGAGTGTGGCCCCACATGCTTCGGCCTAAATACGCCACTGAGCATTATATTGTTTGATATGATGTGCCACGTGAATGTGATATACTTGCCGGCTGGAAATACACGTGTGGTGATATCATGAGACACGTGTAAAAATTATCCGTACGGTTTCGTGTACGCGTGTATCATAGTGATGAACACGTAACACAGTAATAATAATCACATTTTTAAAATAACAACAATAATACATGGTCTTATTTTCAGTCGTTTTGCACGTCATCTGGACGGACGTTTCTTTTACACGCTAAATAATATACGCTTCATCGGATACGCTAGAAATTGCCCCTTAAAAAGTCCAAAAATCGTAGACACTCGTATAGCATTCCGTATATACGCATAGGTAGGCGCGGTACACCCTCTATACACGTAGGTATATAGTAACTATATTTATTACCGTCGCGTCGCAATAACGTTTTCTACGGTATAATGTTTTCTAACTAATGGATAATATACCCTAGGCTAAAACGCCGGGGTGGAGGTGGTCGGCGGCTGTCGCGAGAGGTGAGAGAGGGAGGGTTTTCGGCATGTGTATGTGTGTGTGTATTTGTGTGTGGGTATGTGTGAGTTGTGTGTGTGTCGCGTGACGCGCGCCCGTTAAAACGCATAAACAAAAGCGGCAGCACCTCTTCCGCGCTGCCCTCATCGCAGTGTGTCGGAAACGTCGCGTCGCCGCGAGTTTTATTGCTAATAATACAACGCGCGCGGCCACCGCCACCGAAACCGAATAATAAATCCGCGTTGGCTCTATCTCTCCCGCACGACGACGTCGTACGTATATACAGTTAATGCGCGCGTTACGTACCCCTCTCCACCGACGACGACCACGACGGCGCTTCCACTAACCCCTCACACCCACACACTCGGTGACTTTATCGCATCGGCGAAACAATATAATATGTGTATAAGTATAATAATAATAATAATAATAATAATAGTAATATCATGTAGGTATATACGCCCGGATAATATTATGAGCGCGATCGATACATCGACTGTGTGACGGTTTTTTGAGTGTTTTTTTTTTTACCTTTTTTTTATCGCCACCTATAATATTATATAATATTGTATTAGTATAGACTGCATGCGAGTGTGCGCTAATAGGATTGTAAAGTTACAGGGGCTTGAGTTTTAGAAGAAGTTTAAAATAATCATCATGGGCGTTACTAGAGTTTGGTAGTCACAGATAGAAGACGCAGTCCTGTTTGTACGATTAGGCTAGAAAAAACAGCACCACTCCTCGAAATAACAAATCAAATTAGTATTGTTTATATTTTATAAATGTATCGGTCTATATTTTGATGTATTGATGAAATATCATTATCGATAATTTTATTAGATAATATTTGTTTTCTATATTTTTATTATAACTAGAACATTGAATCCTTATTGGTTCATACTCGAACTGATGTATGTTTTGAATCTGTATATATAAAATTTGTATACGGTATATTCACAATATTACCTATATATTTTATCTAATTTTTAATTATTATTATTACTATACAAGGATTTGGATTTTAAATGAGAGAAGCTAAAAGGTATAACATATAGGGGACTAAGCCCGCTAGTTAACCTGATCTATAAACATGTTGAAAAGCATTTGTTGTGGAAACTAGTTTTAAACTAAAATATATAATGCTCCCCGTAAGTATATTATTAGGTACTAAGTACTTGTTAGGTTAGGTTAAAGATGAATTATTAAAAATGAAACTGATTATTATTCGTAATTTATTATAATAAATTTTTACTAAAAATTCGCACACAATGATTTATACTCCAGGACTCAAAGGATAATGATATTGCAGTTGTTACAGAGATTACAAGTTAAATGAATCCTTTCAATTCAATTGCAAGAAAAAATTTTAATACAGTTATTATTTCAAATTTAATTTGTTTTAAGATTAAATTTAATCATAATCTAATCTAAAGTTTTAAAAATTGAATTATGTAAGTTGGTAATAAAAAAAAATTAAATCATATTTCAAAGTTTATTTGTTGGCTATAAAATATTTAAAAATAAAGAATCTATTTAACTTTTAGTATTTCTATTTTTGGTATCATTATAATTACATTTTATATCGATTAGCTCTTTTCTTATTGTCTATTATCTAATGCCGTATTTGCAATGTCTAATATTACTGTTTTCGTTTAGTATAGTGTAAACACATAATGATATATATAACATGGGCTTGTATACTGTCATGTAATACATGTCTATTAATGTCAATCAACTATAAACCACGATATTGATTTTAGTTCAATAACTATACTTTTTGAAATTATCTTTATTAATTTAATTATGGAAATGTATACATAAAATAAATTTTGTACTTGGATTTGATGCTATTATAATAATAGTTCAAATATGTATAACAATTAACTTTTTTGTAATACACTTTATAATACCTATGTAAAAAAAAATATAAAATTATGAATCAGAATTATATAAATAAGAATTTATGTATCTGGAGTTAAAGGTTTACAATACACAATTTTTTAAGATTACATATATGTTTTATATATTTTAAAATTTAAATGAATACGTATACTATTTTAATATTAAAATAATTTAAGTGATCGAATTACTTAAGTTTAGTCAGAACTCGGATAATTTTAAATTAAATACTTATTAGGTACCTACCTATTTATTTTATAATTATTTTTACTACTAATGATATTAATATACCTAATTAAATGTAATTCATGTTTATTTTTTACTTCTTACTTATACAGTTATACTATAATATATACTGTATATTGTACTGTTCATATTATGTGTTTATGTTATATTTTATATACTGTGCCTTCATGGTCATTTAAACAAACAAATAAAATTCATATTTTAATAATTGGAGTGGAAGGGGTAGTTTAAATGCATATTTTAAGTATATAATTAAACTCAGTTGTAAAAAAATCAAAGTAAATATAAAAGAAAACACGTATTGGGTAGTTTCTAAACAAGTTTCCATTTCACAACTTATAATTAATTTCAAAATCTGTTTGAAAAAACTTGTAGAAGCGCTATCCTTTTATATATAATCTTCCCTTCCAATAAGTTTCTTTCAACATTCCAAACCTTTTTGCCGTTGCACATGCACATTTGGAATTCGGAGACCGTAGGCGTTTTTGCACTATTAAATTGAAAACCTGTGTAAAAAAACTTTTTTGTTTCGAATTGAATGAGTCAGCTGATTTTGACACTTTTCCTGGCAAACGCACGTACACATAGTCCATTAATCAAAAACTCAGTATATTTGGATGCGACATGAATGACTATGTATAAAGTTCGATTATCCTCATTTGGAGATTCATTTTAGGTGTAGTAACATTTATCTGATTACACTCATGCTCATCACGGTTAAATAAGCATCTTTTTTACATCTTCGTCAAAATATACATTATGTGTTTTTTTATTTGACAAACATAGGATTATTAGAGATTACGAAATAAGAAAACTTTTATTTTGTATAATTATTGGCTAATTTTTAGATTAGATAATGAAACAAATTTATGATACGTCAATAAAAAAGATGCCGTTAAAAAAATAAGTATTGTATTTGTTTGACGTTAACTACTTTTAAAAAACAAAGCGTCACCACATATAAAACACAAAATATTTGACCATTAGTACGTGACTAGCGAATTAGGGCTTTGCGCGTCGTTTTAGATACACAAATGTTTGTTTTTCGACTGCTTTGAAATGTGTTTTCTTTCCACTTAAACGTCGTGCGTGGCCGTAAAAGAATTACATTTCAATTCGCCCTCGGGGACCTAACCGCAGTAAATGATGATTCGGCTTGTTCGTAGACCGTGAAAATTCCACGATTCCTCGTCATATGGTTTTCATCTGTAATGTTATCATCCCTGGGTTGGTGGATAGAACGCAGATGTCTCTGTGGCCGGCGGCTTACCGTATTTCATATAGGAGAGAGGATATGAGTGGATGGGATGGAGACGCAATTTTCCAATTTCACAGACTTCTGGTTCGGCGTACGCCAAAACGAAAATACTCGTACAGAACGTTTCGACGGGCATAAGCCAGGATACACGCACCTTAATTAACCACGGTGTTGGTTTTAGTTTAACCACGAAATATAATTTTATATCTAAAGCCATTCAGTGTCTATCCCCATTACGACGGATTCCTTTATTTTCTTATTTAATTTAATATAAAATTTATTTTTTTTTCTCTTCCAATTAAATGTATCCCCAAAAATAATTATTGTGATGCCGATAGGTTGGTAAAAAGGTTTGGTCCGGAAATTATTCATAACCGTAATTATCTTTTCGATGGGGGAAATTGGCAACGAAAACACTACAAGCGCCAAGATGTTAAGACGGTGCAGCGAGAGTATATTTAATAAGGGGATCGGGGAATAGTGTTTTTCTTTCATTTAAATTTCAAGAAATCTTCAAACATACTATTTTTGGAAGAGATAAAATGGGTATTGCGATTCAAGAGAATTCCGTACATCGTTATTCGTAAATAAAAGTAAATAATACGTGCGAAAATTTGGAATGGATAAAATCAAACGAACACTCAGACTAGAAATTCTCATCTAACGCGATCGCTTTCTTAAATGCTTTGTCTATAATACCAAATTACGTTGCATAGCAGCGTATCTTTGATTTATTAATAATTTTATAAACAGTGACTACTATGGTAGTTATAAAGAAAAAATATATAAAATTAACCTAAACTTATTAACATTAGGTTAAGTTAGTTATTATGTGTTTAATATTATATAATAGTTGCTATTTATAATTTTACTTAATACTATTATACTCAAAAAACAAAAATAAAAAATAATGAGTTGTACAATTATTATTATACTTTTTTTTTTTTAAATAAAAAACTTATTTATTTTACAACCCGACAATATAATTATAGTTTATAAGGTTTATGGGTTTATAGTATTGGTACAATATTATATACTATACTATACTAAATTATATACTACAAATACTATATTTTTTGTCCATTCACCTACAATACTATTGGTAGTAAGAAAAATAATGAACATATTGTATTGTAGTAATAAGTGATAACGGCGACATCTTTTATTATTACTATTATTATTATATTATTATTATTATTATTCTTTTGTTATTAGTATTAACCGACGCTCCGTCGCGTACGCGTCGTCTCCGCGTCACAACGCCGTTCTCGGAACATTTATATTTTACGTTTTGTTATATATTATATATTATTTGTTATTTAATTATATTAATAAAGTGTATGTATGCATCATAATTATACTGTAGTTGTATAGAACGCCCTACAGATTCAGAAGTGGATTCGTTTTTATTTTTATAATATTATTACGCGTGATCGACGACCGTAAATTGTATTAACAATTAGGCAACTGTATATTGTTCGTAGTTCATTATCATATATTCATATGTATAAATTAGTGCAAGATGAATAGTGCGAATTCGGATTCCAACGTGGATTCTACGCGGTTTTTGCGAAACGGGAAAGTTCTTCCGTCAAATAATGCAAATCATGATGGTGAGGCAAGCGGTGAAAATGTACCTAACCTACAAATATCAAACGATGACCGATCGCACAATTCGGGTAGCGATGCGACAGTTGGTAACAGTGACGATGATTTACGCACTGTGTTATCAGAATTAATGCTGCAAAATAAATTGCTGTTAGAACGCTTATCACAGGAACAAAACAAGCATTCAAGATTATCAACAAATAATAGTATCAACTCAGCTATGCCTGTTAACACGGAAAATCGTAATGGATATTTCGTTATGCCAGATTTTAACAACTCGCTGACCGAGTTTTCGGGACGTGAAGCAGGCCAAGAAGCTCGGCTGTGGATTAATTCGGTCGAAAGTGTTGCCAGGCTACATGGATGGCCAGAAAGTTTTAAAATGGAAATTGTTCGGACTAAATTAGTTGGCCCCTCGCGTAATTGGTATATTGGCCGTACGTTTACGTCCTGGAGTAGCTTTGTCGACCAGTTTGAAAATACGTTTATCGGACATACACTTGACACCGTCGATCGAGTCCGTATTATGTCTAACCGTGTGCAAGTGAAAAATGAATGCGTATTTGAATATTTTCACCACAAGTCTAGACTTTGTCGCGAAATTGGATTGTCGTTCCGTGAAGAAAAACGTCAGATCGTCGAGGGTCTGTACTCCCGTGATCTCTGTAATTATTTATTGGCACGAGACCACTTGAGTGAAAACGAACTTTTATCTGATTTACGTACATTCGATTCCGTGAATGTTGCCCGAAATATTCGTTTTCGAGCGGGAGAGTATCCTACCTCGAATTACGGCGGTAACCAAAGTAATAACAAAGCAGCTCAGCATCCGACAACGAATCATCGGCCGGCAACAGGAGATTCGACCAAGGCTCAACCACCGGCAAAATCATCGAACACCCGTAAGCAGAAAGACCTGTCTCAAGTCACGTGTTTTAATTGTAAAACAATTGGACACTTCGCGAATGTGTGCCCAACCCGTACCTGTCAAAAATGTCGCAGCTTGGGTCACTCCGAACGAAATTGCCCCGACTTCCGGAAAAGCCAGCAGAACGACGGAATTGGTGAGAATGTATCACTTTTAGAAAAGTCACCTCAATGTATTGTACCCCCTTATATGATAAGTATTACTATTAAGTACCCAAATGGTGTTTCGTCCGACGTAATTGCACTCGTCGATACAGGCAGCCCCGTTAGTCTTTTAAAATCTACCGTAGTTCCTTATGTATCTGGAGTTGTACCTCCTAGATCTGATTTGGTTGGTATTAATCAATCTAGACTTAGTGTAGTTGACCAATTCTCCGCTGACATTTTTCATACTGATCTCGACATTCCTATTAATATAAATTTTCATGTGGTGCCCAACGATACTATTAAGAGTGACTGTTTGTTAGGGCGCAACTTTTTATCTCACCCTCGCATAATTTTGAGTGTTGAGAATGGAACATTTTTAATCAATTTTAAGAAAAAAAGTGACAACATTTCTTTTGAAGAAATTTTATCTATCAATTTTAAAAGTGAAGATAATAGTAATTTAGATATTGATTTAAATATAGAAAAAACATTACCAATAAATATTAAAATGAAGGTTAAGCAAATTTACATAGATTCATATTTAACTGGTAGTATTGTTGATAGTAATGATAATAATGTACACCCAGAAATGGTTATTCAATTAAAAAGTGATAAACAATTTTATTTCAGACCGCGGCGTCTATCCTTTTATGAGAAAGAGTGCCTTCAAAAATTATTAGACAATATGTTGAATAAAAAAATTATTAGGCCTAGTAAATCCGAATATAGCAGCCCTATAGTTTTAGTAAAAAAGAAAAATGGTGACTATAGATTATGTGTCGATTATCGCGAGCTTAATAAGTTTATTGTGAAGGACAGGTTTCCCCTTCCATTGATAGATGATAACATAGATTTATTAAGGGGTAAAAAATATTTTACTTGTCTGGATCTGAAGGATGGATTTCATCATGTTAATATTGCTAAAGATTCAATAAAATATACTTCATTTATAACACCTTTAGGTCAATTTGAATTCTTAAAAATGCCTTTTGGGTTAGCCACGGGTCCCTCGTGTTTTAGTCGTTTTATTCAAGACATTTTTAGTGAGTTTATTCGGAAAAAAGAAATAATTGTGTATTTTGATGACATAATGATCAAGAACGCCCTACAGTATCAATATTTTATAAAATTAATTTTTACCTAGCGGTAATTATGTTTTCAATATTAAATGACATTTTTAATATCGACATTACTTAATTTTCTCATTAATATTAAAATCTAACGATCAACTTTATTAAAAGCTCAATAAATGTTCCAAGCTTTATTATAGAATAGAATCTCGAATATATGTAGTTCTGTATATTATATAACATATAGGCGTAGACGCACATCATTAATTCCGCAATACACTTAGAAATACCACGAATGCCAAAAAAACCTTTAACAGTAATTGAAATACCAACAAAAGTGAAAATTCTAATCTGAGGCAATTTCTTGTATATAATAATATTATAATGCTCTCAATTGGTAATATTAAATTTTAAAACACATATCATATAGATATAATATTATATTACAAAGTGTTATTTAATACTAATTTAAATACCTAATTTATAATAGTCGAATATAGTACACCTAAAGCATTTTTCCTAAGGATTTTTTCTTAAACATTGTATTTTATTGATTTTGTACCATACGAAATGAAACTAATTGAATATTACAGACGTACACTACTGTCCTGAAACCTGTATTAATAAATAATACTAATTGTTTAGTCATGTAATAATAATTAAGTATTAAGTATTCCGTTGTTGTTAACAAATCTAATGACTAATATTATATGTTCCATAAAATGGCGGACATGACAACACGTGATATCAAAACGTATTCTGCATATTTTATTTAATAGATACTAAATAAAAATATTAACAATTTATATGTTATATGTATCTCCGGCATATAAATAAGGGTAGCATTTTTATTTATTAAATTTTTTTTTTTTACTAGTTGTAAACAAAGGACGAAAATAATCCATTACCTAACTGCGAAAAAGTACTATGTATATTGTATATATAGGGAAATCTGTTTCTGATTGATTCATGGGCGGAGGATAATTTATTCAAATGTCCAAGTTTAATCGTCCGTCAAAATACATACGGGCAATAAGCAGCGGGGTGGACTATATCGGTACACGTATTATTAGGTCCGTTAGTCAATTTGAACACACAGGGATTCCAGCTGGTATTTATTATACGGCAACGAGCGAGGGGTTTTTCATTCCCAAAACTAATTCTGTGTCCGGGCTGTAATATTAATGATAAACGTCCTGTGAACGAGTCTTAACGGATTTTTCGCTTATTTTTATTTATATTATGCTATATTGTATATACGCACACCTATATCAGCTATGCCTACTGCACCTCTGCGTTGGTTGCACATAAATCCAAGGCACGTTCCAGTCCCCAAAGATAATTCTCTCTCATATAATATACGCGTGGAAATTACTGCGAAAGTTTAATTAACTGTTTGACTTTTCCAAGCTTATAACAAAAAGAATGAGTAGACACATTTTTTTGCCTTTTTTATCTTTTACAATTTTATTTTTTTTCCGTTCATTTCTGAAGCATATAGTTTTATTCGTTTTACAAAAATCCTCCCGGTTGACAAGTGTATTATATGAAAAAGGTACAATCTTATCAGGATATTACCCAACTGCATCTCGAACGAAAACAAATTACGTGAATTCTTCAATGATATACACGCGTCCATGTATACGCTCGTATTTTTATTCGTATAGCTACTTTTTATAATATATTATGTTGATTTAATAATAATAAAAAAAATATTTATAACTACCTACCTACATAGTTTATATAAATAATACTATGAACTAAATACAAGTTATAACTAAATGTTTTCGTCGAATCTCATTTTTATAATATGCATATTAAAACGATAATTTGAATTAAGTTTAACATAATTCAATTACAATGTATATTATCGTTCGGTAATATTTGATTAGACTTGTATTACTATTTTGTAATGTTTATAAATATTTAATAAATCAAGATATGATCGCATTACTTGTCGTATGAGAGTAAAAGCGCAAGGCGTAATAATCTATATAAATATGAACTAATAGTGTATTATATTAATTGAAATATGTTCGTTTAATTTGTTTATAAATGGCTTTTAAATAGTAATAATTGAATAAAATATTTTAACTCGGTTTGCTCGTTAATATAATTAAGATTTAACGTAAATACAATGTTTAACCTCTACAGCAGCCAGTGTTATTAATGTTCGTTATTAATAGAGTATAAATATTATAATATTCCGAACCCATCATGTCACCCGGTTTTTACGGCTCGCATAAAAACGGCTTTCAATTAAATTCAATAAAATTATACCGCTTTAATGGGGATCCATATAACGGTTAGTGGTGAGGGAAAAGACGGTGTCGGGATATGAAGACCCGGATCGGGAGTATAAATTCCAGTCACGCGAATCGGTCGTCGTAAAGAAACACAATAGGCTTTCTATTTTAAAGTGCTCCGATGTGTTACATTATAATAAAAATGTGACACGTGGCTTATGCGTCCAAGGAAATATCGTTGGTAGTGTGCGCGCCGGCACTCGCTACAGTGCATGGGACCTCTAGTTCCCGTAAAAACAGCTTATGGGGAGAAAACGATTTTCGGCCATAAAAAAGCAGAAAACCCTTCGCTTCTCATATACGCGCGTCTTTGAGTATAAACAAAAAAAAAAAAAAAAATACTGAAACATCGTTTTACATCGTTGAATCTGAAAAATGCCATACATCCCTGTGGAGAGACGGGTAATAATAATAAACAGTAAGCTCGTTTATAGGATGACGACGACGACGTCGGACGTAGAGCAGCAGGTGGGGCGAATACGTCACCGTAGCTCCGGGACGTTATTATAGTAACTTACCCCATCTGCTACTGCTGCCACTGTTTGGCACCTATAATAAAACTACACCGTATATAGTATATACTACACCGTTTGTTATTTTTATCGAAACACCTCACTCCTATGGCGGTTCTGGTCATGATGGGTGATGGAGGTACCGCTGCCACAGTCAATGAAACTCTTTTTTCTCTTCTCATAACGTCTGTTTCCCTGTTCAATAATCACTTCCGTTCCAATGCTCAAACACCGTTTTTAATCCGATATTTTTTTTTTTTTTTTTTTTTATATTATTGTTTAATATTATTGTGTTAATCCGATATTATTTCCTATGTAAAATTTCACCTCGAGAGTAAATTTAATAACTAATTTCATCATACTTTACAGCCGAATATCGAATTAATGTAAAGTTATATTTTATTTACGTAGTACCTAAACTTCGAAGTTCAGAGGGTTAAATAAGTTCAAACATTGACGCGAAACGTAACCGACCCGCATAAGACGCGTTATATTATACATGCGTTATATATACCTACTGCTATATAATTAATTATTGCTATTTAAAACCCTTTCATTGCCAGATTAAATTATTCGAAGCATTTTCAAAAGGACTGCCTATAGTAGTTATTGTTTCAAACTTAATTAAGACCTAATTAATATTGTGGATCTCTTTGTCGAAATCATTACCGATATTACATTATATAAATATTATAATGAAACATGTTTAATGTTTATCCTTGACATTTTTAATACCAAAGTAATAAAATACGGCTTTTTAATAGTCAGTAATGCATTGAACATGCTCCATATACATAAATGTATTTATATTCATATATAGATATATACATATATAGGTACAAGTTTAAACTCAATTCAAAAAAACGTAACAGGATTATTAATTAAAATAACGTATAATATTAGAGTATTTAGTTTACTTTTTCATTTATCGATTATTTAATTTATAATCCTAAATTTATCGTTAAACAATCGAAACAAAGCTTCTTATCAATAGATATCAGTATATTATATTATTTTTAACGATTATATTGTTACTTATAAATTATAATTATACCAGGTGATTTTCATTCAATCAATCTATTACATTTTTGAAAACATTTATTTTACTTAATTTTAAAGTTGTTAAAAACAATATGTTTTACTATTTCAATTTTTACCCTATTTTAAATGTCTTAATGTTTTTTTTTTTTTATGACAACGTGCAATTAAATTTTTTAATCCAAAGCAGAATATATTTTTGAGTACTTCGATAAGTAGAAATCATATTTTTGACGAATATTTTATGAGTTATAAGTATTTAATGTTTATACTCGTATAAGAGAAGTGGAGTGCTCTACAAGAGTGCCCCGTTAAAGGTTAGTCCACAATTCCGCTTATCAAAACTTTAAATAATGTTATTATAACTTCTACTGAAATTTGATTTTTATAAATCAAAACATTCCTAATAATATTTTGTTTTTAAATATATAGAATTAAAATTGTATGGTTTCATGCAAACGAGTGAAAATTTAAAAACAGCTAAAAAAAGTTAATGTTTTCTAAAACAATGGGTGTCTTACGTTAAATATACTACCTAGTATATACAGATATTTATCAAGTTATTATTCTAATAAATTTCAAGGGACCTCATAAGTCAGTAAAATTAATCCCATCTAATACCTATCTGAATTATTTCATATTGGTATAGGTATAGGCTTATAATAGATCATACTTCAAAACCATATTTGGATTTAGCAATATTTATAACATTACTCATTATATCCGAATGCTCGTTACAAAGGAAGGATCAGTGGCAATTTAAAACTACAAACAAAAAAGTTTCATTTCGAGTTGGCTAATTTATATATCATCGTACTTTTGTTACGCCAGATAACTCCAGTGAAATGAAAAATAGCACTGACTTGCACGTACCTACGGTACGAACATCGCAAAAATGAAAACTGTCGTTAATCAAAAAACCCATAAAAAGGTAAAAGCGCAATAATAAATGGGGTTTTATAAGTAAAAATGGACCTACGGTTGAAGTTAAGTGCTTGAAAAAGTGAGAAACGTGGAAAACATTTATACAAGATAACTGTTTTCGGGAATTATGTTGCTAGGATGTTCTTATTTACATTTGAAGTCATTAAAAAAAAAGAAATAAAGAAATAATTATAACCATTAACAAACACAACACCAATTATATTTTACACGTAGAACCACTGTTTGGGATAAACCACCTTTCTTATTAATAATAGTCACATTAAAAGTTATTAATTATTATAAAAATATTAAACTTTTCATTTTATATATATTTTTAGAAAATTTAAAAATTGCAAGTTTTGTTTGAACAAAAAAATCCATTCACTTATTGAAATTGTATTTTCATATCGGATTTTGGTATCGTATTTTTTGTAGTAAATCCCTAATACTGCCATATTTACATATTTGATGTGTAATAAGCTTGTTTATTATTTATAAATTATAATGTGTTATGTGATCATACTGTTGCAAGTTGTCCATTATATTATTTTATTTAACTTATATTATACGTTCGGTACATAATTTTATATATTTGTAGGTTTCTTTGCTATATAGTATCCCTTTTTATTTTCCTATCGCTATCTTGCTTTCTACTAGATTTGTTTTGATCAATTTTCTTAATGGTGTTTCTGATCCGTTTTTCTTTCTTATCGGAAATATATAGAAAGGGAGATCACGTTATTATTATCCAAGTACAGTTTAATGTTTCTTTTATGTCCAGAAAAGGGAAACTTTTGAATTCTAATATTATAACATGCAAAATATTACAACATAATTTGTAAATTTTTTTTTTATAAGGTTTTTTTGTCTTTAAAATATAATTATGCCTAATATAAACTTAGTATAATGTACACTGTGTTTGTTATTTAAATGAATTAATTAATATTTTTTTTTTATTCAAAAACTTTATAATTTATTTAGATGACCGATTAAAATATTATGATTATAGTTATAGAAGATAATCCACACCACACAATTATAATATAACTGTATAATTCTTATAGATATACTATAATTATTAAAAACAATGTCAAAGACATCACTGTGAACGTTCAAAGAGTTTCATTAAATTATGTAGATTCTATAGTATTTATTCAACAACTCGATCTCGTCAGTCGTCATATATTTAATAGTTTTACATATAAATATAATACTAACGTCTGTGTTACTGTGTGTAGGTCTATTACCATTAAGGAACACAGATTTTTTTCATATTACTACGTAAATTTATTCAAGCTTGAACATAAGTTTGATTTACATAATATTATATATGTGTATATAATAATATTACATAGAATATTCTCAAAGTTGAAAACGTCTGCGTATTCAAAAAACTTAACAGCTATGTTATATTATTATTACATGTGTTTGTGGTTTGAAAATAAAAAGAACTCACGACTACCGTCAACTTTACTGTAATATATGGAATTCCTATACATCCGAGGACACATTTTTTTACCGTGTTATTACGCGTTGGACACGGGGAATAATAAAATATAAATATATAAATATATATTTCGTACGTCCGAGACGAGGGGTGGCAATATAGAATAAGACCAAACAGCATATATTATAGCTATATATGTATATATATATATATATATATAATAGGGAGTATAAAGAAGAAATTGAGGTTTCTCCAAAGCTATTAGAGAAGGGGGTGAAATATTCAAAACATGTTTTCTTCGTGGAGGTGGAGGTGGACGCGTGGCTGTCAAAGTTAAAAGTAGAACGTAGTGGAGGTAAAAAAAAAAAGGACGCAAAGATTCGGCGGGAGAGGATCGGCGTCAGTGAACAGGAGGAATACGAGCAGGCGGTGGATAGAGGGGATAAAGGAAGACGTGACCGGCACGACAACCTTCTATACCGTAGTATTGGACGTGATCGGGTTTCGGTATATCGTGACGTCACTCACCTCCACAGCCATGGGCACACGTGAACGTTATATTCCTTTGGTAATGAACGGCGGCTGCCTTCTGTTGTACCATCTTCAGCATATGTGTGTGTGTTTGAGTATGTGTGATGTGTGTGTGTGCGTGTTCGTTCCCCACCGTAGAGAGATGATGCGTTAATGAAATTAAGCCCCATCGGGGGGCACTTCTGCTTTGGGGTTTTTTTTTCATTTTCATTTCGCCAGCTACTAATGATTTCTAAGTACAAGAGGGAAGAAACAAAGTTTCTTTCCACCACTTCTCTCAACCATGGACTGCTGTAGTGTAATAAGAAAACTTTCGGACACCATGTGACTGGGCTCACACATGTCGTACGCTCTTAGGTTTTTCGACAAATTCTTAAAATCTTTCTATACCATAGTGCATTTGCCATTCATCTTGGTGATTTTGTAACAATTTTGTCAAACTCTCGCCGTCATCATATATATAATATATATATATATTGGTCTGAATTCTATATTTTATTATTATTATTATTATTTGTATCTTAAATATAAAACAAAATGTTATATATAATTGAATTACATTTATAAATTATTGACTGTAAAGTCAGTTAAAGTTTAGCATACAAAATGTATGGCGATGATATTATTAAATGCATTACTTTATCTTTTTACTTATTTTTTCTTATTATGATTTATTATTTTATAAGCTAACTTGATTGATTTAATTCAGATTATATTATTAACAGAAACAATTTAAAAAGACAACTGGGTACCTATATAGTTTTTAAAGTAACTAGTGAGTTTATACTATAATGGTTATTTATGCGTAGTTGTATTTCTTTATTATATGTTAATACTAATAAAAACTTGCTCTTCAGTAATGATTTGTTTTCATATTCTGTGTATTTAAAATAAGTTAGTCCTTTAAAATAAATAAATTAAAAAATGTTATACAGAAACTACCTATTATCTTTTAATAACGATTATATATGTATGTATTGTATATATATATAGTATGCAATATGTATATTGTAGCCTTAAAGCACTTTTGTTTCTGAAATGATGAGAAGTTTGATCCACAACAACAGCTGAGTAAAATATAAAACCAGAAATAGTAACCATTTTGAATTTATTAATTTTGAATTTACTTCTTTCATTTGTGCTTCAACAAGCGAATTTTAACTGTCGTCATTTTACACCCAGTCGTTATTTTTATTGCCACAACTTTCGTCTGAAACGTTTCCCATTTTTCTATAGTGAATCGATACGATTACATGTGTGTCGTAAACCCTAAACAGCAAAAGTTTTTATTGTATACTTTTCATCTTTTATGGCTACTGTTACCTGGTAAGATTTTATCTCCTCAAACGGTAGCGTTAGATTATATAGGTATATTTAATATGTTGAACTATTTACAGAACTGCAGATATCCATGGAATACTGTACAATATGTTATTTTGTAAAAAAAATCCTTTTTAAAATTCTAACTATTAATTAAACATATGATATTATTTAAAAGAAATATTCAATACTTTTTATCATAAAATATGAGACATCTTATAAATAACTTTCTCTACAAGTATACGTTTATTGTATATATGAATTTCATTATAATAATATTATGTAAGTAATAAATATGTTTCATATTAATACGTTTTTAACAATTCACAAATCTAATTCTAATTAGATAAGTTACAAATAATTTTGCTTACATTTTTTTAATACTCAAGATTAGTTTATCAATGAGTTTAATTGTATTTATTGTTCGCTTTAAATATGCATAAACTTTGGGCATTGTTAAAATATATTTGTGCCAATTTAAAATGTGTCTATAGTCTATACATTTCTTTATTTAAATTTGTTGCCAAAACCCTTTTCGTTTTAAAACATTAAAACTAAATCAACATTACTTTAATCGTTACAGCCTTATAGCTTATATATTATTTTTATTTAATTTTGCATTGTAAATATTTTTATTTATCTAAAATATCGTAAAATCTAAATAATATATATTAAAGGGTTTTCTTGACGTCAATTGTAGTACAGTAATAAAAACAAATAATCACATTGTTTCGGAATTAACAAACCAAATATATATGTATGATTTATTACAATATTATATTTATAAATATATATGTAATTGGTGGCTGTAATACAACTAGAAATTCCCACGAGGGTAATAATAATAATAATAAGGGTTGGCAGGTTAACGACATATAATACACCTATTCATATAACCAACAGCTGAATTTTGTTATCAGCGACTTCTATATAATAGGACATTATTGCTGGTCCTTCTCGCGGTCATGTAATTAAGAAAAAGAACGGCAAGTGCAATGATAATTAATATTTATCATGTAATTCCATTAAAGTTTGCGGAATTTAATAACGTAGGCCAAAGTGCGAGTAAAATTTAAAAACTAGTGTTGTTCAACAATGACAAATACGAGTATATATTAAGAAAACATGGTTTTAATTAATCATTATTTATTTATGATTTGATTGTTAGGAGGGTTCCTTATATTTTATAGGTACTTACTATGATATCTTAGTCATAATATTATAATGCGAGTTTAAGCCTAAACTAAATTCACAAAACTTACACAAATTTTATAGTTTAATAGTCAAACGAATTTAAAATTATTTAGTTTTCTCTGCATGCATAGGTTCCAGAGATATACCTTAATTATTATTATTTATCAACAAAACTCAAAGTTTGGAAGTTTTAATGAAAAGCAAACAAAGATCATACTAAACATATTCATATTTTGATATTATGATTACAATTTCATTATTGCGTTTATATAATACAGGTGGGTTAAAGAGTTAATGTAAATATTATGCTTTGAAATTAGATTAATATATTTTATTGTTCGATGATTTGCTATTTACGAATAAGCAACTGTAGTTGTAAAACTGCCACCGAAAACCGTTAATTATGTAATTTTTGTGATAGATTATTCACTATTTTGATCAAATTGTTGCAAAGTAAATGCACGGTTGCCGTATTTATTGAGTGATTTCCTGAACGCAATCTTGGGCCTGCAATTGCACACATTTTTCACAAGAACTTTAAATAACGGGTAATCCATTTAACGTAAGACGCTCATTATTTCAAAAATTATTTACGTAAAATAACTTTGAAAATATTTTTTTTACATTATTTGTAGTCGTTAAAAATCAACGTTTTATTGATCGAAGTATACTGAATAATATTCTGATTCGGAATATGAAATACACTTTGAATGATATCATTCAAAAGAGTGAAAACTTAAAAAATTATAACGTTAAGAATTACAACCTGTTTTCTTTAAAAAGTTTGTTTTGGTAACGAGTTAAATGTAAGTGCGTAAAATATTTTCAATAATGTTAGTGTTTTTCGAAATAATTATGTATCATGGATCATCTTGCCTTATAGACCGAATCCGTTGTTGTCGACCATAGGTTAGGTTACTATATTATAATGCGTATAACCGATTGGTAAATCTAGTAGTGCGAATAGCGGAAGATGTCCTGATGAGAGAATTCAATTTTGTACTCACCCCGGTCAGTATTCATTTAATAATTGGGTATAACTGTATAGATATAGAGATGTCCAGCTAGAATAGATGACTCGAATTATAGACGCTATATATATATTACGATAACAAAATTAAGACCCAGCGAATAACTATAATACTATACAATTGCATGTGTAATAGAGGTGTGAGTAAGTAGTAAATAAAAAAAAAAATGTAAAATACACTAAGAAAGCAGTTGTTTTAACATTTCACATTATTTTTTATTTATTTCGAATACGTTGTCGTATTAAGTCGACAAGTCGATGTCTATAACTCCGCTAGTAAAAAAAATGAATTAATCAATAAACTGTGAATTGTGTATTAAAAATGAAATATGTAGAAATACCTATTTACAATTATTTTATTTACAAATATACTATTTATTAAAATATAAAATATATAACTAATTAGTTATTTATAGAAAAATACGAAATTATTTAGATAATTGTATATTTTAAACGTTATTAATAAAAAACATTTATAATATATATATAAGACAAGTAAAAGTAATTTCACACGTAATATAAATTATGTAGAGAATAGAACGGAGTGTTGAAAATAATACTTTAATTCTTTATATACACATTTTTTTTTATCCATTATACGATAAATTATTGTATTTTATAACCCTCCTTTGACGATACAATATTTATAGGAAACGGATTGTAGGCACATAAATTTTAAATATCTGGCGACGCTTCAACATACACTTTCCAATTAAATGATTCAATGAACTGGAAAGTTTTTGAATAAAACTTGTTGAAATCGTAAAAAATATCCTCGAAAAGAATAATACAATGCACTTACCGGTTGTGTTTCCCTGGGGTTAGGTTATTGCCGTGGTGGGGTAGTTTTCCGGATGAAAACGATACTTTCGATGTGTTATAGAAAGAAAAGCCTATTCGAAAAATTGTTGTAGTGAAAGTTTTTTTTTCTTGCCAACGTTTTAAAGATCTTATTATGCTTGTCATCCGCATTCATCGGCCATTTAACATTATATACTTACATTGTTACATGATTGGGTTGCATTTCATGTTTCCATTTAGGTTCAGGTTAAGAGTGATGTAAGTACCCAACCATTAACCCGATAATGCATATTGGGGATCAAATTTATTATGTACATGTAGTTTGTACTTTAAATTATAATTACATCATTAAACGTAGTTGAGGAAGTATTAAATAAAAAATAACGGCCGTCACAAATAATAATCAGAGGTAAATATCATGTGAGGGGGTGGAGGTATAAATCATTATTAACGTAAATCACAAATCAAAATATATAATAAATGTATAATTAAAAAATGCTTTCATGTAACATAATTTTTTTTACACGCTAACCCGTCAGTATATATACCTACACTCTTCTTCTGCCATGTAAAAATAAAAAAAATTGGTTTTACTATTTATATTGTAATGGGTTCTAGTATAATAATATATTTTGTTGATCTTTTAACATGATTATAACAAATTAAAAAAAAGAAATGTTGCGATTAAAATAAATTGAGAAACGCTGGAATTTACTATTGACATATACCGTTTAGGTTAGGTTATACTATTATTAAAATATAAGTAACATAATGGTAAAAAATTAATTGTTTGCTAGAGTTATATCATAATAAAATATTTAAAATCTATTTAATACTCAAATGTTTTTTTCTTTGTGTTTATAGGGCGTCTCAAAAATTGAACCTAAATGGTTCGCCTCACCGCAGAAAAAGACGGGGGTCTCAAGGAGAAGATGCTATGACCACTCCGCATGGATTTGCGAGTGGTCTGCACAAACACGCGCCTCTTCTCCCAGCATTGTTGCAGCGACGGATTGCAGGCAAAGAACTAACTGGCGTGGGCAAGGTATGAATGTTTTTTCTTAGTAAAAATATAATATATTTTTTGCCGATTAAGCGTAACGCCTATATATTGACACTCAATTTATTACCTACGTATTTTTTTGGTTATTTCCGTCATGCATATACCACGCTCATTGTTGATAGTTTTTCAAATAAACAAAAATAATAGAGGAATCTATATGATAGAACAATAGATTGTATAATACTATAATGTGTAATATATAGGTCGAACCCATCGTTATTCTTGAATTTTGATTCGTAACGATTATTATGTTGCTACCTTATAGATATTAGTAAATGAAAATCATTTTTCATGAATTATATATTATTATTTATCATATTTATGTCTTAAAACAGTGCTCTTACGTCAAATACAAGGTAAACAAAATATGAATAAATTTTGACACTTTGTATATAAATATAATGAAATAAAAATGTTTGATGACAGTTTTGCATTTCGTAGTAATAATATTATTGATGGAGAAGAAAAAGTTACTTTTAAAATGTCACGTTAAAAGCTTGAGTGTTATAATTTATAATGCCCGTGTTCACTATGACTTGTGTATTACAAAAGTTGGTACAGTTGAATTTTTAACATTTTGTTTACTATACGTTGTACAGTTGTACTATATATTTAAGGAAAACACAATATGTATATATATACAAACTGGGAAAAAATGCGTTTGGAATTCTCGCGTAACTACTACCACTCGCTACTACATTGGAATAAAATAATAGTAATAAAAAAATACTTTGAATGAATACTTTTTTTCCACGTTTTTTTATACTTGTAGTGCGTAAATTTGGTAGCAGTATCATGGCAGTAGTATCGATTACTTAAATTGGAAAAAATCGTCTTCGCATTCGTCGCAGTAGTGCCAAATCCGTTTTGCGTCCGGATGGTGTGACGGTTTTATTTATTTGCTCGTAGGCTAACGCTGATTTGTAAGGCTTACAGTCACCGAACACGACATAAAGGGATTACCCCACCGTACTGTGGCCCAGAATTTTGGCTGTCCGTTCCGTTAAAAAGCTTTGCTATAGGCCTCGAATCACAGCTTTTCACCTGACGAAGAGAAACTGTTATCGGCCTGAAAATGGCTCACTTCTCACACATCCTTCTATACTATCTGTTGTTGCTCTCGGTCCGAAGAAATCTTCACGTAGACACAGCATGTGTATTGTTAACGAGTTAAAAGAGCAGCGCAGTCCCTATACATCCCGCGCAAATGGGATTTACCAAAAAGGAAAATCCGGCGTACAATTCTATATAAAATATACTATTGACTAGTATACCTACTGATTTATTTATAGCGTGTTTTTATAAAGATGTTGTTTACTAGATGAATGTCAATTTGAAAAATTACCACATCTAAGTTTGAATACACCTAGTCTTTTGCCATATAAGCCCACTTCTATACTATAATATTCATGGACAAATAAATAATTGAAAGACTAAAAAAGTTGTTACAATTGGTTTGAAAATAAATGGTAATTGTAATTCAACAATTTCCTATTGAATATATTTATTATTATAAGTGAAATAATTAAATAGTTGGTTTTTTAATGATCAAATAGTAACTAAATATGTTGTGCTTCAGTCCCTACTTCGTTGTATAAATAATCGTATATATAGTATAGTTCATATAAAATATAGTAACTTATTAGCTATAATGGAATTTTTTGTTGGTATTTCAGTATTTTTGAATACGTAAATCCTCATATATTAATTTATACTGAGCGTATAATATAATAGTCTTAATTAAAACAAATGTATGGATAAATTTAAATTGCTTACACTAAACTGAACAAAAAACACGTTTAACGTGTTGCCGTTGAAAACTGTTGATTAATTTAATACAACAAAAACTGTTTATTTTTATTTTATAACGTTCATGAGATAATTTCTTTAGGGTTATTACTTATTTTCTTATGAAATTAATATAATGGTGACTTTTAAAAGAAGCAATATAATTTTAAATTAAACATTATGACAATATAAAAAAAACCTCCCGAATGATTTATGAAAGTACTTTAAGACATTTTTTTAGTAGTGTTCTTCAGTAATATTATAAACAAGAATGACATTGAAATTGAAAATTCTTGTGGTATTCACCATCAAATGTAATATATATATATATAATATATACTTAACTTTAAAATATTCACATTTATTCATTTAAAAAATAATAAACTAAGTCAATATTTTTTCTGTCTTTATGCAATTTAATACGATTACTCCTACGTTTTTTTTAACTGCTGACCTATTTAGTATAATTGTATACAATTTCAATTTACCGCCGTAGTTAGATACTCTAATGCTACAATATCGTATTATAATAAATACCTAATTACTTAAGGAAAATTTTTTTTTTTTTTATTTAATATTACTTTCTGTATAATATAGTGTAATATGGACTTAATAGCTTATATACAGTATTCAATAATACATATATTTAACAACGATAAACATAATAGTGTATAAGGACTGTTAAAATAAATACAAATCGTTTTATATGAACAAAGAAAATTTAATTTGGGAAACGTGTAGGTAACACAGGACATTGTTTCCTGAGTAATTTTTATTAAACTTCTAGACAAGCGTCGTTATAAAGTTGTCTTGGCGTAGATGACTGTGATCAATTCGACACGGGACCTTCATATTATTATAGATTGGCCCCTCGAGAGATATCGTTCAGAGAAATGACTTGGGGCAATTGGTGAAAGGGTACATGTTTGTTAAGAATATTGTTTTTTTTTCTGTCTAATTCGTCGTCAGCCTGTCTGGGTATACACGCACGCATTATATATATATATATATATATATATATATATATAACAGTATACACACTCGTAACCGTATAATGTACGTGCAAACTGCGTAATACTGGCAGTTATAAATTGTCGCTTGTTAAATGATATAAACAACTGGGATCCCGGCCGGGTACACCTCGCTAATGGCACGGCCAATTAACCCTTCGGGGGCCTGGAATTCGGTTTTTTGGTATGGTAGTCGTCGGCTGGAGGTGTGGTGGTGTTAATACACGCGGGACCCAGTTCTGCGGACAAACTAGAATCAGCGAGAGAAAGAGAGGGTGAGTGAGAGTGAGTGAGAAGGAGAGAACGAAAGGAAAAGGCTTATTATATGCATTTTGTGCACAAAGAGAAAATAGAACGGTGTAAAAAAAAGACCCTTAGAGCTTCTTGAGGGTTTTATAATTAAAACAAAATATTTTCCTTTCTATTATTTACTTAGTGCCGATTATGCCATTTTTAATTCTATTACAAAAACGATTTTTAGCGACATATTAACCATGAGATCGATTTATCAAATGGAATATTAATATTTTTCTTAATGATCGATACAAAAAAAGAACATATGCGTATCCACATAATTCATCCGAATTAAATACTTACATACGTGTATTAGCTGAAATACATTTTTCTGTCACATTGTCATTATACGTTTTATTGGGAGCTTATGGGTAAGACTAAAAACATAGTCTAGGAATATATTATATTATTTTTATAAATTCATCAAATACTTTAATTTAACATTATTCATATTGTTCTTATAATTAATATTAACTCGAATATATAAATTTACTTTCAAGACGTAATTTGGCTATTGTTTTTTTTTTTCGTTGGCTTATTACAATAATAAAATGTATTATTCTATTATTTCTATTTAAATTAGACATTTATTGCTTAGTATTATATTTATCCAAGTCACGTTTGGCGATGACTCTGCACGTGTGTCGTGTATCACTAAGACATTTACTACCCTCACCTTTTCCAGATAAAATAATATGGCTTGCACGCTACCGTTTATTATTATTTTTTTTTTAATTTTTTTTTTTCTAGATCATTATTTTATAAACAAATTCACAGAAAGTATTCATTTCAGTTTCCTGTTTTAAATTCTTGACAGATAAATTAAATAAATCTGCTTGGAAAACGTCAAGGAAATGACATAAACCCTTTTAAATGCCCAAACTGTCACCCTATAAATGTAACAAACGTTTCAGCAAACGTTTTAACACTTTTTCTTCATAAAAGGATTACATTAGATTATCCTCTTTTTCCAAAACTAACAAAGTAGTAATCTTTGATCAATAACGTGAACATTATCATCGTCTCATACTAAATTAAATTAAATGAATTATTAGGTACCTAATAGTTTATAATAATATATAAATAATATGTAGCCATATATAGTTTAGTGAAAACAGTTATGACTCATTTAAATATAACAATTTTAATTTTGATTTATGTATTTGTTTGTGAATATTGTTTAAAAAATATTTTATTGAGTTGTAAACCACGTACTTAAAAGTATGATCTATCTATAAATTGAACAATGAACGCATACAGTGCTTCGAACATATTATTATTACTTCTTAGTATACCTATTTTGTTTAATGTCGTAGTATATGGTTTCGTAGAATACCACTTGATAGGTATTATAGTGCATTCATAATATTAGATTACATAGACACTTATATCATGTATTTATACCTATATGCATGTTAAAAAATTACTGTTAAAACTTAAAAGTTAAAAATGT
This sequence comes from Rhopalosiphum padi, assembly GCF_020882245.1. Lineage (NCBI taxonomy): Eukaryota > Metazoa > Arthropoda > Insecta > Hemiptera > Aphididae > Rhopalosiphum > Rhopalosiphum padi. Next base: position 3,127,174 of record NC_083597.1, read on the forward strand.
GTATAATATTAATGAAAAATTCTGATTTATTTTTTTCAAATTTTAACTGGATTTAATTTTTATTCATTGAAATTAACATTTATATGTGATAATTGTTTTAGTAAATAAATGAAATATAATAATTATTTGAACTACAGTGTGAATTAGAATTAACTTTGAGTTCATGCATTGTTGTTTTTTATTTTTTTTTTGTTAGACAATGGTATTTTTAAAATAATCATACTTTTTTTTTCAAATACTGTTTTTACAAGTTCTTAAATACAAATGGTATGGAATAACCGAGCGTGTTTAGATAATTATTTTATACAATAATTGCATAATAGTCAAATTTGAGTAAAAAATTAATATTTTTTAAAACTTATGAAAAATATTATCTTATTATTCAAATTTTACTAAGAACGTGTAACCATTATTGTTATTATTTTTTAAAAACATTTTCGGCAATTGTATGATAGATTCAGTGATTAATCAGATCTCGACATATTCGGACTAACGCTGTTTTCCATAATATAGTATCTCCGAGGCCTTTTGTCTTCCCTTATCGTTGTTGCCACGCCCATTGTTATCGAACTTTCTCCCTTCGGGACAAACCGAACTTTGCCAACGAAAAAATTCGATTTCCCTAAGTGGAAAGCAGACCTATAAATATATAATAATAATTGGATTTGGAGACAAAAAGTTTTTTGTATTCGAAAGAAATTACTGATGTTATTTACATTTCTACAGTATTTTTTAAATAAATAATTTAAAAAATTAGTAAATGAAACAAAAAAATAAAAAAATTAGCAGATTGTACTTATGGCGTTTGACGATTTTCACGATAAAAATTAATATTTTAACACTTCAAAATTATTATTATGTTCTGAATATAATTTTGTATAAGTACCTATGGATATTATTCTTCATAAATAAAACAGTATCAACATTTAATACCTACACGTCATCCCTACCCAATACATTTTATTAATATTTAATTCTTACAACGAATTGTTATACTGATTTACCGCTGTTTTAAATTATTTCTGGAATTTGTTTAAATATACTTAAATTTTTGACTGACTACATTTATTTTAACAAGTCTATACAACTCGAATTTTCTCTGGTATATGACTGATTAATTAATTGTTTAATTTTAAAATACTAATGCAAAATACTATCATATATTTATTACAATATCAAAGGTAGTTAGAAAATCTAATTTCTCTAGCTATTATATTTAATATCAGAATAGTTATATTATCCTACTAAAAAGCTTTACATCAAAACCACTGAACCCCTTGTATAATGATAATTTATGCATAAAACCATATAATATAGTAATGATAGTACATATTGTTGCGTAGATGCCCGCGTTGAAGTCAATATACATCCGGTTGGCCGTCAATACACGTGCAGGGCACATCCAATGTTTTTGTTTCCTGTTAGCCCAAAGCCATTAGGTAGCCGAGTGTGGGTGACCGGTAGACCGGATTGAATTAGCGACGACAGGGCTTTTGCGGCCGTTGTTTTTGTATTATCTCTGTGATGGATTGAGGCGCGGTCTAGAGGGTCCTGCAGGGAATAGGGTTCCGCGGTTATTGTTATTTTTATCCTACCTCGCGGTATAGAGCTGGTTTAATATGACGGATAGCATATTCGATGGATGGAAATACGATTAGATTTTCTTTTCTTTTCATTTTTTTTTTTTTATATTCATCTATTTTTAATACCCTTTCTAATATGGTTTATATAACTGCAGTTTATATAGATTTTCTGCAACTGTAATATTCTATGGTATTTGTATAGGCATGAGGTGTTTATAATAAGCTATAATCCTATAACTATAAAATATATGTTAAAACACGTATAAGAAATGCAATATCATCAATATTGTATGTTTATTTAAACAATGAATAGATTCTAAGATAGTTCGATTATAAATCTCAATGTAGACTCGAATGATATTATATTTTTACTAGAAGCATCTTAACAAATAAACTATAAATATCATTAATAAATTATTAACAACTAATGAGTGATTTTAAAATGTATATGAGTTATATTATTACTGAATATTAAAGTTTAAAGAGTAAATAAAATGTATTATCTTAATAAATAAGCAAACATATTTGGTTAAATTTAACAATACACATGTAAAATAAATATACATTGATAAAACTAGGCAATTAATTTAAATAACAGTATACAAAATAGATATTTACAAACAAAATATGTCACATTATTATAATTTAATAACAAAAGTTACAAATATGAATCACTGTCAAACTCTATTGCCTCGGACAAATAAAAGAAACATTTCTTTAATTTAATTACATTCATTCGATCTTCTTTAAAGCCACTTGTTGCTAAAACTAAACGATTAAATGCTCGGTAGTTTGATCGCATTAATTTCAATACGTTTTCATAACTTATAGCATCATAATAATAATTATCTGGTGCTTTCATATTTAACATACTCTCCATGTCAGCACTTAATAAATTAACAATTTTTTGAATTTCTAGTCTTGATAATAAAATTACTTCCTTTAAATTCGTATTACTTAAATCGCCAAAATACTTTAATAAAAAGGAAATCAAACTATTCAAATTCTTTGAAGCTTCTGTAGACAATTGTAATGCAAACTGAGATCGGTTAATATTGAATACTGCTAGTGGTCGTATATATTTGACAAAGTTAATTATAAAACTCGTTTGGTATTTTGTTACTTCATAATTTTCTATTTCGTCGATAAATTGAATACCTAGTTTTAAGTGTGTTATTGTTGTCCAATAAAAACAAATGTATATAGCTTTAAATACGGACTTATGATACGCGTACATAGCATGTGGGTTAAATTCATACGTTGCCTCAAAAGATTTTAACTTCAAGTCAACCAAAAACTCGTTTGGCATGGGTGTATTTGAAATTAGATGGTTCACAAAACCCGTTAGCGCTATCCTCTCTGGATCGAAATCTAAATCTACTACGTTATCAGAAACGTTTAAACTATGAATAAAATCATCAGTCTCTTCAATATTCTTGTTCATTTCATCTAATATAACTATGTATTCATCGTTTTTATACTTTAATCGAAACTGAGTCACTATGTCTTTATCGCTACACCAAGTGTCCCAAAATGTGTACAATTTATCTAAAATCATACTATGAACCTTTCTTATATGTTCCTTAGCAATTTCTAAATCAACTGATGACATCACTGGTTCTATTGGTATTTTTTGTATGAAGACAGTATCATATACATTGTTTAAATATAAATTTAAAGCCATTAGTTCACCGAGTCCTTCTGTTTCGCCATGAGAAAGTATGCTCAGCATGTTGACAACATTTTCACCAAATTCTCTAATTGGTTTGTCAACATTAGCAGATATTTTGTCATACTAAACAAAGTTAAATTATTAAATTGATATTTAAAATGAAACACTTTATGATATTTAAAATACTGTTGTTTCTAATAAATAATCAAAACTAAACAAATATGTTGTTATACCTTATTTAATGGATACGTATTTAACAAAGCATCACTTAGAATTATATGCTTGACGGACGATTCAACAAAATTACATCTCGCTGCTCTAAACATGGCAGATCTTATATTTTGTCCATGTTTACATGTCCTTATACTTCCATGGTAAATATTTGGGCAGTCATCTACTTCGTCGTCACGTTCATGGTTGCACCCATATATTGCCTAAAATAATATTATCCACATTAATACCAATCTGTCATTGAATATTTGTTATAAATAAATAAATTAATATTTAAAAGGCCATTCATAGTTTGTGTACACTAACAAAACGATTAAGTTAATTTTTATTATTTTTAAAATTACTTTTAAAATAATTAAATTTTATATTTTATAGTTAGAAGTAAATATCTTATTGTAACATTAAAATTATCAAATATTAAAAATAAAAATATATTTATTTAATAGTAATACAAACATTATGTATAATTGTATTAAACTTCAGTCGTTTCCTTTCACTTAAGACTTCACCATTCTCATTGACAATAAACTTGAAATGTCGTGTGAAAAGTTTCTGCCAACCATCCAATTTTACATACTCGCGTAATTCTTCTTCTATGTCTTCTTTGCATTTTGACTCCTTAGTGTTACTTGCCTGTGTTGAACAAACTATTACTCCTATGATTATTGCCAAAAAAACTGTTTTATTCATTGCCCTACAAACAAACAAATATGTTATACAGTATGTATAAACTTTAATTTTAGATTTTGAGCAGAGCGATAAATTAATTAGTTTAACTATGACGTGTGTATTTTATGTCTATTATTTTCTTTTAAAACATTTAAATGCTTCAACATTATATTTTGAGGATGGTTTTCGATAGCGAAATGATGAAGCTGGTATTTGGAAGGCAAAAGAAAAAATTCATAATATTTTATCAAAGTATTCAGAAAACATCAAATTGATACAATTGACCAACATTTGATAAAGTCGACTATAAACATCTTGTTAATATTTTCGTTTAAATTTAGTTAAGATATTAAAAAAATAGTCAGTGGTTCAGCGAACAATGTTAACCCTAACCTAACCTAACCTGAACATACCAATTGCTTGACTTCTGTTAAGCAAGCGCCTCGTTGCTAATTATACCGAATAGGTGATTACCCGGGAATTTTAGCAACATACACGTAATTTACTAACTTAACCATAGTTATTGAAGTAAATTTTATCTAGCTCTAAATCTCTTAATAAACACAAAAAAAAAAAAAAATATTGTGATCAAAAGACTATTCTTATTAGAGCTTGGACACGTTTTGGGGAGGGGAAACTCTTCAATATAATATTTATTAGATAATATATATACTTTATTATTAATCAGTGTGACAAAATACCTCGTTTTAGTAAAGATGTTTCTATACTATTTTTTATTAAGTCCTTACACAAAATATTTTTGAGCTCACTTTTTATTATTTTTTACAGACAAAAATAAAAAAAAAATTTCATCAAAGTAAAACCAATACATTATTTTCGTTTAAATTTAAAATGATTATTATACTAATAAATAAATAAAAATAAACGCATTTATTAGATCACCATTTGTTTTACCATATCAGTGTTATAATAAATATAGATATTACATAATAAAAGTAATTAAAAACAATATTTAAAATATAATTATTTAAAAAAATTGGATATCATAAAATCTTTAAACACATTTATAAAATAATTTTTATTGTAATAGATATTACGAAAAAAAAAAAATTGAATTGATTAATAAATTGAATAACACTATATAGTCACTTTAATTTAATATTATTGTTTTAGTAAATTCAATTACACGCATTAAGTAGGTATGATATTAGTTATTCACTTTCATGGCAAAGGCTTACACTACATATTATTACCGTATTGAAATTTACTAAAACTTAAAGAGTGTTACATTATAATACTGAATTTTGTTTTAGTTTAAATTAGTCGTTATACCTAAAATATTTATATTATAATATAGTATTATAATTATTGATTATGAAACAGAGCCATGTTAAGTACTGTTGAATATTAATACACATAATGTATTATGTATTTATTTTGCATTTATAATATTTTTTAACTCTATACAAAATATGTATATGTAATTTACTAATTTTTAAAACTAAATAAATGTAGACGTTAACTACCTATAGAGACATTGATGTATAGATTATAATCTTCACATATTCATAATATAATACTGTTTTTTAAGTACTTACATAATGTGTTTTAGTTTATTCGATTTGTTATGATGGCAACATGCATTATACTGCAAACTGAAACATACACTGACTGAACGACTTATTGTGTTTAGTTTTACTGCAAACTACTGTATACAAATTTGTACAGGTGTTCCAACGCATTGTTTAAATAGCCTACGTTTGAAAGTTACTTGTTTTTATTTCTTTAAAATTACTGCATACTTCTCGAACAGTAGTACGTATTATTTTTTGATTGTTTTTAATATAAAATACAAATTAATAATGCATTTCATGACTCAAAATACCACAAAAAAAAGTTTTAAATTTTAATACTTCTTTTATAAGATTTTTTTTTTATACAAAAAATAATTTTAACTTACGTATTTACCTTTTTTTACACGTATAAAAACGAAAGTTTTCGGTGAATATTTAAGATCGATAATAATTATGTAAATAAGCATAATTTAACAACCAAAATAATAATATTAGTATTAGTTAGTGACTTGTAGTTAATAATCATATTATATATTTTCATAATAAATGCGGAAAATGTAAAATGACGTGAATTTAAAATATTATTATGCATAATGCTATACAAAATATAATATATAATTATATATTATTACCTAACTTGTAGATCGATTTGTCAAAGACCATTATCGATTTCTTCAGTAAATTATTTAAAAATAATCGTACCTAATTTATAGTTATATAACTAAATAAACTTGTATTTAATAGTTTATATTTTTAACTCTGTTAAGTTAAATTTTTGTATAAAATTTACAAATATATCATAATAAAAACAAAAAAATCTTGAATCTAAAATTAAAAATTTTTATTTCACTGAGAACAAATTTTGTAATATTACTTTTTCCCCTAATACTTTAACTAGAAATTTATGAAAAACATTAAGATATATAGTTATGTATTTTTCTTTTTAATATAGTATTGGTAATTATATTTTTCAATAAAATATTATTATAATATTATTATAATATTATTTTAATTTATCTACTTATAAGAAGACAATGCATGTTATAATTTATAATTTGTGCTTAGATTGATTGTAAATTACAGTTCTTCAGCTTTTACAATTTTGATATTACAAAAATTACGGCCGTAATGAATTTTTAGTTTCACTCGTGTACCTAAAGTAATTAAATTAATGGGACATTTGGCATATTCTATAGACGCGTATGTAAAATAAAAATACTAACAATTTCAAAATTCGTAATCGTTGTTAAATTATTAAAAATAATTATTCTGAAGTTTTCAATCTAAATACAATATAATATAATTTTAATCTTTTTAAAATATTGTTGTAATGAATATGTTAATATACATCATGCATAAAGTGAGAGAAATTTATAACATATATAGTTAAACAGACACTTGTTTTACTACCCTATCTTATGAGTTATGGTGATTATTGTTAAGATTTAGCATTGATTTGACTTAAATCAGCAATGTATTTCCTACTTCAAATATACTATACCTATGAGTTTGTTCTGACGTGACTATTTTTGTAGATGTAGTGTATAGAAGTTGTTTTTAGGAAATTGATTAATGATCTAAACTTTCTATACAATATTATTGGTTTTTGTCAATGTCTGTATATTTAAGACCACTAACAATAGTATTAAAAACACTTCCAATGACCAAAGAAATTAAATTTATTAAACGTCTGCAACGTATAAATTTTTTTATAGTATAAATGTTGTAATTGTTTTTATTTTTTCATACATAAATTATTCTAATTTTATATACTACAATTTACAATTCATCCAGCGTATGACATAGTGCGAAGGTACTGTAGTACTGATAATATGCATCGATTAATTTTATTTTAAAGTCATTCAAAGTATTTTATTATGATAAGAATGTCTGAAAAACTTTATCTTTTGAATTGTTAAGTTTTAAATACACTCAAGGAAATTCACAGTAGGTATGTGCACACTGCACAGTGGTAGTGGTATTTCATTATTCGAATTTATGTCGAACAATATATACGCTTTAATGTTGTAATGAATTTTATCAGTTTTATAATGTATTCAAATATTTAAAACTTATTGTGTACGGGTACCTATTTAATTCTTTATTTAATCATATTATTAATAATACTAGTATTATTATAATTACCACTGTCATTATTGATTATGCAAACCATGATAGAAAAACATTTTATAAAAATAATTTAAACATTTCAATTTCAAAATATTATACGTTTAGGTGTAACTAACAGTCTTGGATTTTTTTTTAATAAAAATCAGATTTAAAGTTTAACTTACCTAGATAATAATAACTGTGAAAAAGCAACAAAAAAGTTCATTTTTTTAATAGATTTAAATAATATATAATATATATTATGTATAAAATATAATGTGACGTATTGGTTGTATTGAAAATGGATGTGACTTCCATTATTCAACTGCATTAATGTATTTTTTATGATTTATTTACAAATTATTGAAGCTTTGGTTTTTGATTTTTTTTCCAAACGACTTCTTTTTGGAGTAAATAATATTATTCTTAGTCCAATCATAAAATATCACGTAAAAATAATAATTGAAAAAAAAATGTTCTGAAAAGTTGGCCTGGTTTTTTAAGTAAGTCTTAATTTCATTTGAAACTGTCAGGTGCCGAATAGTAAAGTGTTTTCATTTACTTCATTCCTTTCCACAGTATATTTTCTTTCGAAAACTTTGTTTAAATTAATTATCTCTTGCGTACAATTTACAATTTAATCATGTCCTTATAGTATTCTTCGTGAATAGTAGTCAGTAATATATTATTATCATTATTATTATTGTTATTACATAAACCTGAATAATAATGACTGAATAAATAAATAAATTTATATTCTATAATATATATATATATATATATATATATATGATTAAACAAACAAAATTGAAGGAATGAGAGGAGAAGAGGTCAAAAGAGAAGAATTACATCGTATCGAGGAGCGAAGCTTGATTATGATCGTAAAATTGATGAATTCCACCGCGACAGTTTCGCCGACCCTTATAACCGGAAATGGCTCTTGAAAATTATTAACGAGGTTATTTGGACCTCGTATAGCTTTTTGGTTCGCAGATTTTTCCCTTTTTTATTTTATTTGTTGATTTTTTTTCATCTTTTTTTCATAACGACTGCATGCAATAAAATATAAAGGTAAATTATCATTTGAGAATAAAAATAGTGCTATTTGATATTTTTTTTCATTCTAACCGCGATACGTCTTTGTTAAATGTCAATCATTTTTAACCTATTGTAGTGATTTTTTTTTAAAGAATTAATACTGTTAGCTTTCATATTGTTTATTTTTAAAACTTGTAAATTTAACATAGTTTTAATGATTGATAATATTGCTTAGTCAATATTATTATTGTTGTACATATTTAAGCTTATCGTTAACAATTATTATTATTAATATTTTACACCTATATTTTTTTTTTATTCTCTATTATTGGCTTATTTTTATTATTTTTAAAAATCGTTTGTAATTTGATAACACAAAAATACGAAAAATAATATTGCACTTATAGTTATGTAGTTAATTTGCAAAGAGTGTTTTCTTTAGAATTAATTATTACAGCTTTCCCTTTTGTTATTCCACAAGTAATTTAATTGGTATTTTTCTCTTATAAAAGTAAACTTTCATAGTTACATCATAAATAAACGAAGTTCAACTACCCTTTTTTAAAACAATATAGGTAGTGAAATATTTGTTCGTACTTTTTTAAATTAAATAATTCATTTTCATTCATAAATTATATTAATTTTTCTTTATTTATATTATAATGTTAATATTTTTATAATAATTTGAATGGAACTTTAATAGGATATTTTTACTTATATTTGAGTCTGTTTTCATAACTAATGAATTACGTTAATAATGTTCTTACATTTATAGAACCTATAACGTTTATATTTACTTTATAAGCCATATTCTTATGTACTATTTTCTTCTTCTTGTGGGTTTCAGCCTTTAGGACCAGTCCTCTAATAAAATGTGTCGCTATATTTCTCTATCTTCTGCAATTTATCTTCAATATTCGTTTCCACTGCTTCAACATATTTTTGGACACGGTCTTTCCATTGTAAACGTAGTTTACTTAACGGCCTTTTCCTAAATGTGTTTTCTTTAATAATCACTTTAATATGTGAGTCCTTTTTCCTCCAAGCATGATTGGTCCTCATTAGTCTTCTTCTCGTTATTTCAAAACGATAATGTTTGGTCTTTGAAACAAGTTCTTTATTTATTCATTGTGATGTAAACTCCATTCAAAAGTGTGAGAACCTATACATAGTCCATATTATACTTCTCAGAGTCCATGTCTTAGAACTATTTAATGCTAATTGTAGTAACAGAATATTGCGTTTTTTTTTTTGATAAGACTTTTGAGCTAAATATATTTCCTAAACCATAATAACATATATTTACCATCTGTATCTTATTGTCCACTTCATTCTTAATATTATATTGCGTTATTATGAATCCTAAATATTTAAAATGTAACATTCTTTTAAATATATGGTGCTCTACTTTTATAAACTTCCTTTTTTATAAAGGGTATTATAAGATATAGGTATCCTCTGCTTGTTCGTCCAATTATTACATATTCTGTTTTCCCAATATTGATCTTTATACCAAACTTGCCTACTACGCTTATTAATCTTCTACAATGTTGATTCAAAATTAAAAAAATTTAATTCCTAATAGAGCTAAGTCATCAGTATATGTTAGATAGGTATATTACCCAGCGTAAATCAACCAATCAAATTTGTTTCTCTGATTATTTTCTCTAAAATTAAATAAAAGAGAATGAGGAAAATTTCATTATCTTAAGCCATGTGATTACTCAGCTAGTTTTAAGCTGCATTCAATATTTTAATTTTAGTACAAGCATTCTTGAGGCTAGCCTTGATCAATATTATACAATATACTCGTAACTCATAATATAATAAGTATCAAAGTTTGCATTTTTTTATATTAAAATAATAATTATGTAAATTGAGTACCTATCTAATCGTTTGTGATACCTAACTTACGTTTGTGTCTGAATATTATTTATTGTTAAAAATCTATAACAAAAAAATAACAAAAAATATGTTTTAACCATCTAAAAGTATGGGTAAGAATTTCATGATATTTGAAATGGTTATTTATTCTAATTCACATATTTTTCCCTTATATAGCACCTTCGGAAATATTTGAATTTAGGAGGGGGATCACTGATAACTGCCGATTTCCAATGCTGAAACCCTTATTTTTCATTTCAAAACAAAATAACTATCGAAAATATACGATCAACCTATAAAATATAGAGAGGGTGATTTTGTACTGTAAAAAATACCTATACGACTTGAAACGTCAAAAATGTTCATGTAATAAATCTTTTAGTTGTGTTAAATTTAGTTTTTTTTTTTCTATGGATACATTGTTGTTTATATATAAATAGTTATAAATGTTTACTATTTGAATCGTTTTGCCACCATAAACACACTCAAAAATAATATGGAGTATAGTGTCTATGTATCAGTTTTTATATATTATAAAGTAATGAATATTATATTAATTTATAACTAAAGTGAATGCAACACATTTTTATTGTCTCAAAGTTTTGTTCACGATTTAATAAAAACGATACCACAATTTAATTTTCGTATTTTAGATGTTATTATTTTTTATTTACTAAAACCATAGAACTTGTGGTTATTATATTATATCGAGTTTTTTTTAACCTCGATGCACACATACACGTCATATCAATGAACAAGGCGGTAGTGTAGTTAAACATGACCGTTTTATTTGCAAACAGTGCTGTTTGTGTAGAACACAACATGGCCATCTCGTAGACTCTGTGGCCTCTCATATACCCATCGATCTATAAATCTTGACAGCCGTGCGGATAATTAATATGACGGCAGAACCGCACAGAAACAAGGGTTTGGTATGGCACGCGTGTGCATGAGAAACTCTACGGCGGCGTGGGTATATATATACTACGTATATAGTAACCTAGGTACAAGAAAAGTACGTGACGTTACCAGGGACCGGGGAGAAAATCGATGGGTTTCCAATCGCATCCGGCTCCCGCTGTCATTTCCAATTTCCGCCACGGAAATAGTCCAGTGTTCAAAAAAAAAAAAAAAATAATAATAATAATAAAAAATGGAAATCTCCGACCAGGATGAGACCAAAAATGAAAATTAATAACATTAAAATTAATGGCGTGTGCGTTAAATTTAATTTCGTGTTATATGCATAACGGATATTTACAGTATGTATATTGTATATGCATTAGAATAATATATATAACACTATTTAGGTATATTTAAGACGAACAAATGGTCAAATTTCAATATTTATAATAATAAACTATTTATAATCTATGTACAATAATAGCTAAATTTTAGAAAACAAATTGCACACACACCCGTGATATTATTTTACATAATTTTTCATTTTATTATTATATTGTTATACATCATATAAAAGAACATAAAAACTGGTTAAAATAATTATTTTAACTGAGAAATGTTAACAAATATTATTTATATCGAAAAGTATTAAACGTATAGTAATTGTATAACGGGCTAAGTTTTAACCTAAATATCATAATATTTATAAAGTGAACATTATTTTTTATATGTTTCAGGTATGTTCAAAATAAATTTGAAAATTCAATAAATATCTCAACATTACTTTATAATAGGTATGTATTTTATGTTTTGTGTGTAAAAATAATATGAATTTATAATAAATTATTATATTTGCATCATAAAACCATGGTTAACTATATAAATGACGATGAAAGTCACTTCGAAGTTACAAATACTGTATACATGGTATATAGTCGATGTAAATGTAATATAAAAGTTAATAGATAAACTGTTAACAGTTAAATAAAATATAAACCATATAAAAAGTAATTCTGACAATTACCTAGTTAGTCATAAAATAGCAATTTCACAAGTATTCATATAGGTAGTAAATTATACTCTACAGTCTACACTGTGAAAACCTTTATGTTTTTCATTTAAACAGATTTTCAATTCTTGATTAAAAATCAATTAAAAAATAAAAAACCGTTAAGAAATTCTTTTGTTAAATTTTAAATAATATAATATGAAAAACCAGCATCATAACACTGAAAATAACCATTATTTTTTTATGCTTAAAGCTGATTTACATAATAATAAGTTTTTTTATGTACCTAATTATTGTAGAAAAGTAGACGAAAGTACATCCAAGAATTGTATGAATTTATATTATTTTTTTATTCTTCTATCCCCTTGACTTGGAATTTGTCGAAGATACCAGACTAGGATAAAAATAAAAATCAAAAACCTGACCATCAATATTATACGATTCTAGAATAATAAACTCAAATATTATCGATTACTTTGAAACAAACGGCATGCATTTTGATACAGGGGGCGTGAAAACAACCACATGAACTGTCATCCAAAAACTTTGGAATACGCACATCGATTGGACGGGGTTGAGGGTTTCGTAGACTTTGGAAGTCGAGCTTATGGGGTGACAACCCTCTCGGTGTTAGCTCCCCTTTATCTTTGGGCTGCCGGACGGATATCCATCCATCGAAATGATTCCTCGCCTCAGCTCCATCGAAAAGCTTTTTAGAAAGACATTTTGTATGAAACCTCGTCGTCGTTCTTTTCACTGACAGCCACGTGACGAATAAGAAAGAAGTTTTTAGTTGAACAAAACAACAAAAGAAGTATAATATATATAAAAGTGACAATTCTCCTTTGGGGCATAACTGTCTAGGATAGATCTAACGCAAATAAGTTGTTCAAAGAAAACTTATTTTTTTATATTCACACGTCCATTAAACAGTGCGTTACCAGTTATATCTTACTGTCTCAAATGCTCATGTTTATTTCAACACCGCTCAATTTTCTTGGTCGTGTCTATCAAACATAACGTAAATTTGTAAATTGTATAATAAATTACTAAAATGTGCTGTGTAATATATTTCCTTGGTATAATAATATTATTCACATTCCCCGGAATTTATAGTTTTACAAATTATCGGGTTCAAATAATTATTCACATACATTTTGTGTTTATATTCTCAATATGGTACCACTAAACACAAAAAAGCACTGTATTTGTATTTGTAATTGACTAATTGTAAAATAGAAATCCATTCAAGTTAATTAATTCAATCATTTGTATAGCAGGCGAACCGGATAAGTTCATTTAATCTATGGTATAATAACTATGTATATGATTTTAATTCGCTTATATATATATATATATATATAAATATCCGTAATGAAAAATTATTACTCTGAATAATGATCAAAACACAAAATATTAATTAATGACCTTAACGTTGACAGAAACAAGGGAACAATATGCTAATGAGAAAAATGGAAGGAACAGTAGGTACTGACATAAATTATTATAACATAATTAAATCTGAAGCCTTCTTTAAAAAATAAAAATAATCGAACCATAACGTTAAGTACAATTTATTCTCAATTTATTGTAAGAATAAAATAAAATAATTGTTGATATAAAATTGCTGCATTTAACTGGAATGTATTTTATGGTATTATAGTTTTAATTTACTCTTGCAAAGTAAATGTAGTAATTGTACGATTTATATAGTATATTATTGTAACTGTAGACTTTTGGCTATTTTTTATTTTACTGGCACATACTTTCGATAGATACGAGGAATTAAACTTTTAAATCATTTACGAGGCGCCAACAAACCTTGTGCAATCTTGTTTAAACTTCATTAAACACCAAACTTCAGTAGCTGTCTGTCAGCTGTCAAATTTGGAAAAGCGAGTACCCGTTCATGGTCTGGCGCCATCACCTCTTCTCCGTGGTCCACGTCGCTAATGAAACAACCGTCTTCCTTTACGCACTAACTTGTCTGTGATGGCCAAAAATAAATGCGATTCAATTGGTCTCGGCACTATTGTTTCAAAACTGTGGTGGTTGTGATGCTGTATGAGAAACGATTCGGAAGTGAAACAGTTTAAGTCGCATCGTTATTTATTTCTTAATGTACCGTGAAAAAAAAAGGGACAGATTTTACTTGGCCCTTTAGAACGTATGAAATATTAATTTCCCTCTTTTTCGTGGACCGGAAGCACAAGTTTTTCTTGAAAAACTTTCTGTTCTGTCAGTAAGGGTCACCTGTATTAGGGGAAAAGTAATTGCACAATGTTATATACGTCTTCCGGTATTTTCTGCAGTTTATTTTTTATAAAAGATATGGTGTCCGGCTATTATTTTTAAAGTAACAATAATATTAGGAACAATAAAAATATTAATAAATAATTTTAGAGTAAGTTAATCTCTTTTTCTTAATCTGTTTTAAATTAGTTTTGATTTAAATTGAACAATTTATATACACATAATAGTCTACTAAATCTGAAAAAATATAATCAATTTTCTTTATATTACAATAATTTATTTTCATTTATTAAGGAATTAATTTTAAATAAATGTAAAACATTCTACTAGATAATAATATTTAGTTATTGAGGTACCATTTTTTTTTATATAATCAATAAAATATATATATATATATTTTTTGAAACATTATTTAGATTCGTTTTATTGTACTATTGGGGTTGAAATTAAAACAATTTAGTACCAATCGATATTAGTGTAGTTATAGCACTCGAATAATTCCCTATGGTTTGTGTATAAGTAGTGCAATATTTAGTTTTGAAATACTTGTTTATAAACAGTGTATATAAATTATTTTGATTGATTATATTTAATGAATATAATAAAATTGCATTATATAAAATATATTTTATAACGTATTTTTAATATAATATTTTTGTTTGGCATACACTGTATGATTTAAATAAAAATCACTATTAACAAATTAAGGATAATAATAAAAATCAATATGTGTTATATTTTTTTTAAATAATTATTATAATCGCTCATCTCAATAATAATTTATTTTTAAGATTTCCATATACCAGTAAATTATATCCAAAATACTTAAAAAACATAGAGGTATAAACTATTTCTTAAAAGGCGGGCTTGATACAGCTTTCTTCAACTCGACACTGAGTATAGTTGAGTATATACTATTATCATAATATATACATTTGAAACCAATGATAAAACGAATCTGAGCAAAATTATGTTAAGACCATACTAGCTAAGATATCTTAAACTATTTTTTTGCTGCTGTAGATAGATTTTCATCTGATTTTCATTACACTAAAAGAGAATACCGAGAAAATTTAGAAGTAAAAATTATTCAGTGTCCGTATAGAAAAAAATATCTTTAACAAACTTAAATAATTCTTTGTTTAACTCATCCTAAAAGGAAAAACATTTTTGTTAATGTATTTTTTATAAAGTTAACTAATTCAAAATTATTATTATTATCAATTTAATATGAATACTTTAAAAATTATGCGGTATGTTTAATGCTATTACGGGTTTAATTATTTAATTTAACTTATGTATAAATGTAATAAGTAGAAAAATGTTTAAAATTAAAAAAACTCCTCTTTCACGATAAAACATATTTTTGATAATTTTTTTTTAAATCTAGAAAAAGCTGCAAGTTATTTTATGGGTTTTTGCTTTTAACACAATGGTCGTTTTTATATTAATAATAAATTCAAGAATGTTCACTGTACTTGGCTGCAATAACTAGGAGTAGCATTTGGACCTTGTCCGAAGAACAAAATAAACAATTTCATTTCTCAAAGACTTAATTAAAAACCACCGCATTCCATTTTAGCAGATATAATATGTGCTTTGTATAATTTTCAGTTAAAACTTATAATAGTCAAAATAATAAACTGTTTATTAACGCTTAATATTAAATAGTCATTTAAAACATTTTTTTTTTAAATATAAATACAGTGAATATTAATTTTTTCTAAGCAATCTATTTAATTTGATTTATTTTATTTTACTGAATATATGCAATAGGTACAATACATAATATATATATATTATAAAAACTTAAATTCAGTCCACGTTGTTAAAATATAATAAAAATTAACATTTCTAGAATCTAAAAAATAATTTTTAAATATAACTACGAGTAGATTTAATATTACATTATTTACATTATTACATTATTATTTTATTCTTATTATTATCCAAAGATTAATTTTATTAATATGTATACATTAAACTTGCAAGGTATTCAAATTTAATTAATTTATTAACATTAGTTATTGCATTATACAAACAATTAAAATCATAATTCGTATCTATTAATTAAAGGTAGGTACTCAAGACCACAATTATTTGTGTTGACATCATTATTAAATTAACAAAATATCATACTTTCGTTTATATATATATTAAAAAAACAATTCTTTTTTAACATCTAAACCGTAAACGACGTAGTTTTAATAATTGAGTCTTACGTGAGCCCTCTTTGAAACATCGTGCGGAAAACAGTCTAAATTATGAACCACTTAGCAATTTGGTGCGGCCGAATTGGGGGGAAACCTGGCGAATTGCCAGACATTAGTCACACAGTTGCCAGTCGTGCCGGTTAAGGGGTAGAAAAGAGCACACTCAACGCGGAGACGTCGATGACGATTGGCGACTGTGAGCTTTGAACCTTCCATTAATTAAAGACCACTACAGGGTGTGTGTACTCCGAAGGATTTCTCCAACCCCTCCTCGAAGGCGCCTAGTCCATTAACGATAGGTTTTCGGTGGGCTGACACCGTGGTTATTATTATTGTGCAGGTTTTACTTTACCCTGTCCTCGCCGCGATGCTGAGTTGTGGCGCGGTGCGGTGTCGTTTCGCGAGAAATGGAATTAAATTCTATTCCCTGCCCCACCTCAAATGTTACCTAAAAGAAAAAAAAACAAGGAAATATAATGAAAAATATACAGGACCCTTTTTCAGTTGATGATTTTTTCCTCCACGCGTAGAGCTTATATAATCCTCTTTTGTAATAAAACGTATTTTCTGCATATTAATTCCAAACCATTAACGCGGTTTATAGCGTGTATGCAAAACCGTATTCCCGTTCACTACAGTTGTTTGAAATAGTGCTTTATTTTTATTACTTTTTTTCCGCTTGTATCGATCCGAAACGTTAGAGATGACCAGAATAAACACTACGTATGAATAAAATGTAAATGAACCAACAAGTGCGCTATTAGATTTGATTTCTTCGGTAGACTCGTTTGTTCACAAAAAAAAAAAAAAAAAAAAATAAGAAGAAGAAAAGTCTATTATTAATTGAAAAACGTCGAATTTTTGATTATCATAACAATATCGTCATTTTAAAATTAATATTTTTTTTATTTAACGGAAACGTGAAGTTATATTAAAACACGACTTGATTTTAAACTAGGTTAGTATAACATAATATAATATAGGTATCTACATTTTATTTTAAACATATTGATGATAAAAAACAATTACACAAACATTAAATAATATATTATTTATATTAGATTTCAGTGCGTAGATATAGCTTGCTTATTATTCTCTATATATTGTTGTCGTTTGGAGGGTATTTTGATAAAATACTCTTCAGAATTTCAATTAACACTCGCGTTTCCACGGCGGCTGTGGTACAGTCATTCAACACACCCCCCCCCTTTCATGCCAGGGGTTCTCTCTCATACTTGTTCTCTCTTTTTTTTTCGCTGCGTCTCTATAAAACTTTATTGTGCTCCGGCTAATTGACATGAGATTTTTGTTACGCCTTGTCGAACGCAAACACCACCACTGATGCCACAGCCCCCGCCGGGGCGGAGATGGAGCTATTTACTATATACATACACGTTCGTCTATATCCTCGTTTGCCTCCGCTCACGTCTTGTTTGCGTGTGTCTCCGCACGCGCGAGATTCCTGCAGGACAATCGCCGCCAAGCCGGGAGAAAAAGCGAAACAGGGTTAGAGCAGGGTGTGGTATATGGCGACCGTACGCACGGGCCTTAATTAATAACGACTAAACACATACGTGTGTACATATATATAAAATACACAATGCGTAAACATCACCGAACGTCCGCTCGCCACTTCTTTGGCAAATGAAAAAAAAGACGGGAGGGGTGGCTGCAACGTAAAGAGAAAACAATATCGCCCTTCTGCACTGGGAATCGATGGATTCCAATGGAACAACCGTGTAATTCAGTGAAAGGGTCGTCGCAGAGAATTTACATTGTATACTCTCACTCTTTTTTTTTTTTTATTTTTTTTTTTTACATGACTATTTATTTTTTATGCAGATTGGAAACACCGTCGCTATATGTATTTATGTATATTAAAATAATGTTCGACGAAAATATTTTTAATCTATGCGCGTGCACACTAGCACACACGCGTGTCGTGCACATAATATATACACACGACCATACACTCAGTATTCAGAAAAAGTCATTATTTCACGACCGTTGCCAAACCCTCTGATCCGAAATCATTATTATATTATAGACTTTGTCGTTCTTGATTGATTGTCTGTCAACATTAAAAAAAAACATGTTTTAATTATTAGACGCTGTTTCGGTAGCAAATTAGATATTTATCGACTATTCCTAAAGGCTTTATTGCGTAATGTTTAAAAGCATTTTATTGCTACAAAATCATAAGTCTATTGTACTGTTAATTTAGATTCTGGGTGGAACGATGAATATTGATTTTACAATATTGTATATGTTTTTCCGTGAATCATATAACCTCTGTGGCAATAAAAATGCTTCAATTTTCAACTTAAGAGATGGTTTCTAGTAGAAATATAGTTGGTACATTGAGGGATCAAAGTAATATTTACTATTTTTAAAAACGACAGAAAAAAAATTAAAGGAAAATGAACATTGTTACGTAAAACTAAAATACATGAAAAAATCTATTTTTTTCTGGTGTAACTCAACGAATTCAAAAAATACTTGACATTTTTACCAAATATTTATATTTATATTTTGTGTAGGTACATAAAACATATTTTGACTTTTTTTAAACATTATTTATAGAAATTCTTAGTTTCAGTTTCAATTTTTTTCTGTTTAATTTAAGTTAATTTGAAAATACAATACGTGATTGATCATAAACAGTTTTTTTTTTTTTTTGCTATTTAATGATTAAATTTTGACAAAGTTCACAAAATTATGAAAATATACAAACGGCCAAGAAATCTAAAATTTATATAAATATTATAAATACATTTTTTTTGTAGATATTTCAAGTTTAAATTTGAACAAAATTAGTTAGTTCTTAAACGAAGAATAACGGTTTTAGTTATTTCGTTATAATATAAATATATTATTCGTTGGTGCTTGACAATTTTAAAGTATATAATTATGTTTTATTATCTAAACTATACATTTTTAATTTAAATGCCATGTTTTCCGAATAAAATAATCCAATTTACCGTATAATTAATACCTAGTGCCTACTATCTAGTAAAATAATTTTATATAGTATAAATATTTTTATAAAATATAGGCTGACCGTCTTTCCTTAGAATCGGTTTTCTTATATACAATGATGTATCGTTGACTTCAAAGTTTACACATACACATTATAGTGATTTACTTAATTATAAGGTACACTTTGAAATATCTATTGCCGATTATTTATTTATTTAATTTTTTACAATATGATCATCAATTGTATAATTGTATCACAATGAATCACAATAGACTTTTGATGTCAATGTATCTTTGCTAGCTAGGGTTATAATATTGCGAAATATCACAGATAATACCAAATCATTGAATTACAACCATTTTACCCAGTCGTTAATGCTTTTATTTACAATTTTTTGTCGTATCACATTACTGAATGCGTGTCGACACTGAGATAAAGAAATCCCGTAAAACATACTTATACTTACTGACTTACGTGTAAGTATATGATATTATAGAAATCAACTATAAATCGTTATATATACGTTAAAATATAAATTCACTTTATAATACGAACCACTTTACAGTCTTTTGATTTGTTTTTAATTTAAAAAAATGGTTTTTTTTTTATATTCTACACTAATACAATCTATAACCTGTTTAATAATTGTATAACAGATATATTTGATAACTTACATTAAGATGCAAATAACACGTCGAGGAAAACCTCTTAATCAATAGGTTTCTCTATACACGCTATTTATTATTGTAGTTAGGTAAATATAAACAAATAATATTTTCGTATAAAAATATTGTTTATTATTGTGGTAAATTTGTTTAATAATATGATCAGGCTGAAAAGGAAATAGTGTAGGGATCATCTAACTTAATCCTAATAAGTTATAAGTTATCACATAATAAATAAGCTAAGTGCTACTGATGGGTGGCTTCTTATTCACGTAACCCTATAATGTTTTGTTACCCTAATCTCACATATACTTATTATGCTTAATTGTATAGATTGCATATTTCTTGTAAAAAAAAATAATATGATTGATTTTGAAACTAATATTTATTAATCTCGCTATAAAAATGAAGATACCTACGCTGATAAATATATGTATATATAAAGTATAAAAATAAGTAGTATATAAAGTTTATTTAGGCTTCAAAAATAATTATCAAAAATATAATTATAAATAATTATTAAATTCACTGTAGTATCTGATTGTGAAATGTCCATTGTGTAATGAACTTATGTTCGGGAAAGACCGACAAATCAAATTATAATAACGTAACCGAGTTACCTGGCGTGGTATTTTCTTTTGGTCACAGTGTCCAATTCTGTTATTACTTGTATCGAATTACGCGTACGACCCAGTAGTGATGGCATAAACCACTTTTGGGATGCTTTTCGTTTTCAAAAAGTAGAGAGAAAATGGAAAATGACCGGCTGCCTTTTATTAGGTCTTTCTGACGAAAAGGTCACAAAAGTACACGAAACGCCTACGGGACCAAAAGAGAAAAGGATTCCCACCTCTTTTATTGACGATACGCGTATTATGCTAACCCTAAGGTTTTTTATTTTCAAATATTCACTACGAAGCGTGCAGCGTATGGGGAATACTGTGTCGGCAAAGGATTCTCAAAGGTCACTGTCATCTTTAGGACTTAGGATATTTTTTGCTGTTATTATTTTAATTTTTGTTTTTCAATTTAATAAAAACTTCACAAATGTGTTTTGTAGTGAACATAAAAATAAGATTTTTACAAAAAGAATTGTTAAGATATATATTTTCACTAAAATGTATAAAATTATTTGATTATAAATGAACAAAAAATACTACTTTACCAAAACATTAAATATACTGAATTAATATTCACAATACACATGCAAAGAAGCGAAATTTGAAATGTGTATTTATTAAATTATTGGTTTTTATTTTTAAACTTTTCATGGTTTTTGATATTATATATTATAAGTATTTTTCAAAATACAAAAAATATGTAGTTTTATAGTATTTATATTTGTTTTTCTATAGGCACCTAAGTAAAAAATGTATTTTATCTTAACTAACTATTTGATGCATTACCGTACACATGTTTTCTTGTAGACATCTTTTTTCTTTGCTGTAGATGTAACATGTATTTATCATGAAATTAACTATTTCCACTGTTTTTTTTTTATATACTTTTAGTATAATTATATTCAAGTCATTGATAGGATACAATATGTATTTTTATATTTTTAAAATTTAAGAAATGGGACTTCATAATAATTTAAAATGAATTTATTTTTCTATAATAGATATATATTTTAAAGTGGTTATCTTTATCAATCTGCCTATATCAAATTGTGTAATAAATAAAAAATACTATTGTATTATGTCAACTGCAATATGCGCCAAGTACAAATATTTCGTCATATTATATATATTCTTTATTCAACGTTGACATAATCGCATTAGTTTGTGCTTATTTGTTTAGTTGACTTTAATAAAAATAAAATATGTAGACAAAACGCATAAAAATAACAGTAAATCGTTAACTAACTAAAAAATATGTTAGAATATTTGAATATACCTATTTTTAGTTGTTGTTTTTTTATCTTATAATTATAAAATGGATGACCAAAGTAATTCAAAATTTTTAAAGACATAATACTAGTTTTTTTTATAAATAACAAAATGCCTCTGACTTTCGTACTACTTTTCTGATATGTATTAAACGTCGTATTCGTATATACTTCTATATTTTTTTTTATACCTCAACTAGTTTATTTTACTTTTGTTGTGGGCACAATCTTGTTATGGTAGAACTGTAAAAGTCAAGTGCAGCTGCGGGCAATTGTAAATCGAGTTCTGACTAGGGTGGAAAACAGTAAATTGCGGCCAAGTCTTTATCTATACCAAATAAGATAAAATAAAAGTTTTTAGCTCAAGAGGGCTAAAAATATTTATATATCATTTAAACAGTAGTTAAATACATATATTATATTTGATTAGATATTTTATGTTAAATTTAAGTAAATGCTAAATTTTTTTTCAATTTTATTTTTATTTTTAGTTTTGCTCAATATTTTCAAAAGAACAAAATTGTTTGTATACCATTTTTTCAAATTACCTAATACTAGCTATACCTAAAAATGCTATCAAATTCAAAATATTTAAAAATTAAATAATAGAAAGTTATACATTTTTATTAGTTATCTTTAGAAATCGATTTTTAACGGGATGTATAACAAGTTAAAATCCAACATATTTGCATTTAGGTCATATTATACATGTGTTTATTTCATCGAAATGTTCTCAAAACTAAATTACTATGTAAGAATCATTAAATTATATATTCTGACTTCAATAATTAATCATAATACTTACAATAGTCAATTTTATTATTCATGGTCTACACTCTCCAAAAGTTTTACTAAACTTAAAACTAAATAGGTTTCTGCTGAATGAAGTTTCAAGAATGAAAACCGGGATAAAACTTTTAATATAAACAAAAGTCTATCAATAGAACTTACATTATATACACGATGTATATTATGTTTTAAGAGTAGAACAAAATTACAGATAACCTTTTGAAACGTTGCCAAACGGTTTAACCTAAAAAAATATAATTATGTTAAGATTTAAGTAATTTACTATTAAGACTTAAAATATAATTTATTAATTGATTTTACACAAAATCGTTTATTTATAGTAATCTTATATTTAATTTTAATATTACATTATTTATATCTACTACATATTTTTGACAATTCGAAATTTCCAAAATAAACTAAAAAGTATTGAACATAGTGAAGTTAAAATGATTAAACAAATATTAATAAACCTTAATTATTATAACAAGTATATAATAATATATTATAATATACTAATATAATTATATTTATACTTTTGTTGTTGATCACATGGACTTATTGAGTTGTTTTCTGTTGACAATTCACCTAGTCATGAATAATGCATTGTATGTCTTCTAGGCGGCGTGTATACATTAAAATAGTAATATGTGCTATATGATATATACTCATGTTATAGGCTTAAATTTGCCTATATGAATAAATATACATGAATATCATGTGCCTACCTCAAATACCAATGGGGTATAAAATATTCAGTTTTCACCATCGATGTCCCTCCAATAGCCGAACGACTTTTGAAGCTTGCGAAACTAAACAATAAGTATGTTGTGCAAAAATCATATAAATCAAAGTACTTACGGTTATTTTAATTTATTTTTTTTTATGTTTTGGCTTTTACTGTGGTGACACACGCAAAGGTCGTTGCGGTGGTAGCTGTGTAGAGGTGCGGTGGCGGCGTCGTCGTCGTTGTTGTCGATGGTAAAGCGGTAATTTGTGGGTTTCGCCCCGCTGTTAACTTATGCCGAGTGGCAGAAATTAATAAATACTACACACTCGGTCTCTCGGCGGGAATTCAATTTTCCCGACTTCCGGGCAATAAACCATCCCGGGGAAAGACGCGCGGCGCGAAACCTCCCGCTGCATATCCCGTCGTCGACAAACGAATGAGAAGGCGGGTGAAAAAAAAATAACACTATATCTACACTTGAAGAAAGCTCTCTCCAGTAGGATTCTCATTCGTTCTCGCTCTAACCTCCTGCCCGAACGTAAATAAAAACGGCATCGGTCGCTGCTACCAGGCTGGAGGGTAGGACAATTGTCGGTTTTTACAGTAAAAGAAGGCGGCAATGGTAGTAGTTAGTATATAGTACACACTCGCACACTCATATATCTATATATATAAATAGTGTGTTATAGCAAGCCACATAAATCAAGGCTCTTGCACATCCAACATCTGTATTTACCCCGGTATACTACCCTTCACCGCCACCACTACCGCGCTTGGTCCTTCAACAATCTGGCGCGGCTTTATAAATCATTCCGATTCGGCAGCCGTCGCCGCCGCCTTTCGATGTCCTCTATTTATCCCTCTGCGCGGCACCACCAGACGACGATATAATATAGAAATCATTCATATCATATTATTGTATACACCAACACCCTGTACAATATTCGTATACATGTATATCTGTATATACCAGCACCAGGCACTAGTCAAGTAAAAGCAATCATCCACATGCTCTGATGGGCGCTCTATCGCCCTAATTAGCGAACCGATTTGTACTTGTCCCATTATATAATATATATTGTATTAAGCCCGTCGCATTCGTTTTTACTTGTCGACTACTATATAATATTAATATATATATATATATATATACGGGTTTCAAACACACATGTTTACGCTTGATTTTTTCCAACGATCCATTTTTTCGGATTGTCAATTTTCTCCTCCCCTAATTTGTTTTGTTTTTTCCCCATAATTATTTAAACATATCCATTTATCAAATAATATTAAGTATGAATATAATTTAATGTATACGATATTATAATGGAGTATATAATAGGTACATTTTCATCGTTCGACAGGGGTACTTAAAATTTACGATTCCTTCGGCAATATGCATTAATTAAATCCAACATAGTTTTAAAATAATTATACATTATACTGTATACACTTAACCAATACTCCTGTTTTTAATGTTTTTATAGCTTCTATTTTTTTTTTTTTTTTTTAATGAACAGTTAAAATGGTTTAAAAATAAATTATTTTATAAATATTGTAACTCGTGTGTGTGTATGACGTATTAAATTATTATCGAGTTACTATAATTATTATAACTTTTAAAAATGTATTTCATTAAATGGTAATATTTTTGAAACAAGGTTATTACATTTTTATTAACAATCTTGAGTGTACTATATTATTATAATCGAACTCATTTTATTCGTTTATTATTAAATATTTACCTATTATTTACACTTTTTTAAAGTAATTTATCATATTATATACCATAAATATAAGGAAAAACAATATTTTGGTATATTAAATATATTATCACTTATCACTAATCAATCATTAACAAATGAAATTAAACCTAATATTTATTTTAAAAAAAATATTAAAATAATTAAGCGATCTATTGAATTATTTATAGTTATATAAGTTTATGATAAATTAATAAAATTAAAATTTATCACATTATTTCTAAGAAAGTTTATTTAACTAACCTAACAAGTTAGATCATACGCATAGAATTGAAGGAAACATTTTTTAATTTAAATTGATAGCCTAGCGCATAAAAATGATTGAAAGTAGTTTCTATTTTCCTTTGAAAACAGATTCATGTCAGTGTCAAATAAAAAAAAATCATCATAATTATTATATCGCCTAATCGTTATTAATGTTTTATTCTATAGGTATACATTAAATTATTATTATTTGTATATTGTATTGTATTATTGTAAGATTACACGATCTATATGGTTTATATAATCCGAGTTAGTTCATAATATGCAATTTTAACAAATGCTGTGAAGTATTGAATTTAAATCGTTTGTGGTATAAATCAGTGGTGAACTTATAGAGAGCCTCTGGCACTGATATATATGATTTTTATTATATATTATATTACTTATATACACTATTATTATATAGGGTTATTTATATACTTATTACAAATGTATTGTTTTAATATCGTCTGGTGTAACGATAATTCCCAGTAATCGGCTATATTGCGATAATACATTTATTTGTTTACCATTACTTTTTTTCTAAAGGGAACGATACAATACTGTTTTTGTTATTTTATTAAAATATATAAATACTTATCTGACCACTGAAAATTGACACTAACATTGCAATAGGACAAAAATAGAATCTAATACAAAAAAAATCATAAGTGAGTTGTTAAGTATAAAATACTCATCATACATATAAAAATACAGTCAATATTTGTTTTTAATAAAATTAAAATAATATCTTTGAAATGCATATTACTTAGAAGAACTTTTCCAGAAAAATGTTAAAAATCTACCACTTGTATGAATATATTTCGAATTTAACATTTTAATAATTACGCATATTATAAGATATGTAGTGCTTTCTTTATTCGTATGTGTAGTGTATAGGTGGTTTTCGAAAATATAATATTAGTATATGACGGCGTTTTTAAGCTAATTGGATACAAATACATAAATAATATCTGGTATAAAAACATTTATTTATAAACGGGATTCTTATCTATATTCATTGGATCAAATAAGCGGAAAGTGGAGGAATAAATTTGAATGCAGTAATAATAAATATTTAATATTGTCGCTTAAGAGCGTCCACGTCAATCAATCTGAATTTCAATTCACTTTTGATACACATCACCGACCGATATAAAATGTGCAATGTGCGCGCAGTCCATTATCATGTATAGAGACGTTTTATTTATTATTATTATTTTTTTTTCATCCATTCAAATTCCTCGTCGCCCCATCGTGAGAGGTGTTTCATTCACACCAAAGCTATTTATCTGCTCTTTCGGATTGCCAGCCACCGTTTTTAAATGCACAGCCGACAGGCGACCGTGTATATTTATTATTTCGTTACGTTTTCATCTTGTTTATATGCAAATCGGCCACAACCCGCAACAGCAACCCCGTGCGAGCAAGTCAATCCCACCACTCACCCTTCCCCCACCACTACACCACGCCGACTCTTGACACAATCGTATTATCTCGTTTCTCAGCCTACTTTATGTGTTTTCGTAAACATTCGTTCTCTGACGAAATATATATACAATAATATATTATATTATATTGTAATACCTATCCACAGGTTTTTTATTATTATTATTATTACTATCCCGGTTTACTTATTTTATTTCACAGGAAATAATAATTGAATTTCTCGCCCTATTCGTTTGGCGTTCCAACCCTCTCTTCTGCTGGTCTCGTCCATCACGCGTTTAAATTATAATTATTGTTGTAGGTATTATATCCGTATCGCACGCGACGACGTCTGTTGCAAAAATATATAGGCACCCCATATACTTATACTGTTGTATAATACATTTAATATAGTATACGATATAATCATCTTTTCTTCGCACAAGTTGCAATATTATTATTTCAAAACCATTTTGTAGCTGAGATTTAACTTTTATTTTCTTGCATTTAATATATATATATATATATATATATATATATATATATATATATATATACGTAGACTGCAGGCCTTTAATTGTAAGACCGGCCAATAAACTTTTTGTTAAATAAATTTGTATATTAGAAATTTTATCTCATAGCCATAATTTTTTATGCACTAAACTCCATAGTCCATTAAAAGAAATACCTCAGGCTATAGTTTAGCTTTTTGTACGTAAAACTGTAAAAGCTTAATGTTGTTTTACTTTTATTAACTAGTATGTTTTTTATACTCTCCAGAGACCAAATGTATAAATGTAGCGCATGAATAAAAGAGAATAAAAAATTATTTGGTTGGATATTGGACTACTTAGGTACCTACTTCCGAGTTTTCTTTAAATACTTTCTCTATAAAACTTTAAAACTATCGCAGTATCAAGCATTTCCGATAGCCAATCTATTCTTTAACTTTATATACTAAGTTTTATGAATTATATTAAACTTTATAACTTTTCGAAAACCATCAATACACAATAGTCAAATATTGCTACAATATGACTGAAATGTATTGTCATTGTTCATTTTTATACTACATTGAGGTTAAACTTAGTATATTTTTCTCCGGACAAATTGTTATATTCAAAGTTAAATTGTTTGTAGTATAAAGTTAATTCATTAAATGGTTTAAATTCAAAAACCTTATATGCTTATTCAATTTTATATATTGGGTACTTATATGTATTTAAATGATAACACTTTTAATTAATGATCCTTTATATAAATATGTTATCATACATGAACTAATTAAGTGGGCCTAATTAATAATAAATTATGTTTAGTAATATTTTAAATCAATAGCTTGCTTTTATTATTAATAAGATTATTAGTATTTACATTAAACATTATAACATATACTACAATGTAGAAAATCATCAGTAGTCATAATACCCAATTATCAAGTATTAAATTATAAATTACACAATACACGCATGTATTAATGTATTATAATAATATGATCACTATTCACTTGTTAAAAGGTTCACATAATAAAGGTGTACACTGTAATATATGAAATAGCTTCATGTTATAAATTACTTATAGTTAATTTATTTTTTCTTTTCACGAGTAACGAAAAATCACCCGATGACATAGAAATGTAAAATATATGCTACGAGAGTAAAATATGAAGAAAAAAATGACTGCCGCCCTGGGCACGGAGATTTCTTTTCTTTGGTCCTCCCATCATGAATATATACAAAATCACTGATACGACGTCGAGGAAAAAATAAGTTATTAGTTTTTCGGTTGATGTTAATACGCTGTTATTAAAAAGTAATGAAATCTGTAAAAACGGATAGTTTCTTTGAACCTATATATAATTCAGAAAAATGTAATGAAAAAAAACATGATAAATTATTGTATCATCGTTATAATAAGGTTCCTTTATACATTCTTTAAATTGATCCCCATGTCCCTGCGTCGTTTAATAATGCAACGCTTTTCCATTTTTTCTGTTTATTACTATTTTTTTTTCTCATATATGCACGAATTTTGACGTTGGTCAAATTTATATCCAGAAACGATACGGCGTCTAACCGAATTCTAGGTAAATTGCTCATTTAATATAGTCTACCCTGAGATTATTACGAGAAACAGTATAATAGTATGTATATATAGAACAGAAAGTGAGATAACATTATAATGTACCTATAGTTTTCTTTTAGTCGTCCTGTGTTTGCTATCTTTAGTCTCTGGTCCCAATTACTTTGCCCTGGAAACGACAGTCAGTGGCGAGGTGAGGGTGTTTCGAATATTAGCTGGCGGTGGTTGATATGGACTGGCGGGCAGATAGAGAGAAAGCGGTCTGACCCCAAGGGCGTCGTTTAGCTAAAAAAAAAGTTTTTTTTGCGCTCTGCAGGACACTTGATATTTTATTCAAAACAGTCTCTCAGGTATTGTTTTATGAGCGTCGTTTTAATGAATATCGGTCTTTATACTTTTCTCTAATTTTTTTAAACAGTTTTTTATGAACGCCCACTAACATATTTCTATGGCTTGGAGTCAGTATAAATATATATATATATATATATACATACACACACATTGTGTTATGTTACGATCTTGTATATACATATGTAATAATACGAAGTTTTACAATATTTTTCGCTTCAGATTACATTTTTATTTGTTTTATTTAACAAAATGCTTTCCATACAATACATACATATTGTTATCTAATTATAATGTGTACTCACATGTACATATTTCTAAGATCAATGCAGACATTTTTTATTATTTTGATTTTCGCATTATAATATGAATATTTCACGGACAAATAATGTAAATATTGATTTTAATTGAATGAAAAAATTGATTTTTAAGTTATGATTTCAGTTTAAGTTGTGAACCCATTAAATGATATTTAGTTACATAATGGATACAATTGTTCGTCGTAAATTATACAAGCAGTGTTGTAAAAAGCATATTTCAAACCTTAAGTAAAGTATTTAAATAATGACCCACACACACTACACTACCCTCATGACATAATATATAATTTTAAAGTGTATGCTAATTTAGAATTTTCGTTATAGGACATAGTTAGGTCATCGACAATTTAATATAAAAAAATACTATGATAATTAATTATACATTCATCCACACAAATTTTAATTTACAAATTCAAGATAAATAATAACATTAAGCAAATATCGTTCACCACGACATTGCATATATTATAGGTATAATATATTGGGCAAAGATAGCGCATAAATTATATAGATAAGATAACAGATAATCCATTAAAAATTTTATTTAAAAAATATAATTGATAGCACTTAAAATATTTAACTAGATAATAGATAAAAAGGTGATCAAATATGCTATAAAACAGATAATTTAAAACTTATTATGTTTGTAAAATACAATTAGGTATTGTTATTAATATATGATATATACATCAATTGTAGGTACTTTTTACACTTGTAAATACTATTAAACGTTGCTTTTACAAACAATAAGCAATATACTAAATGAAAACTACAGTTAATCACATTAGCATAATAAATAAATGTAAAAAATTTTTTTGAAAATCTAGTCATAGAAAATTATCAATATATTATTTTATCTTAGATAATCATTCTATTTAATGCATAACACTGCGCATAGGTATGTACCGTACACGTATTCCGGTATTCGTATCTATAGTTCAACACATGTGTTACACATCGTCGTAAAACTTTATAATTAAAATTAGTTATACTGTATAATACTGACTATAATATTCTATCCGTTTACTGAAGTATCTAATTCCATGTAGGACACGGATTCGGTTGTTTAATAACATATCATAATATTATATCGGTACATATATTGTTAATAAATTCATTAAGTATATAATACAGATGTATAGGTACAATTAGTTGTTCCATTATATTTAACTTCATTACGCAAAACATCCAATGACGTTTTAATCGTATAATTAAATTATTTTATTATACTGTATGAAAGTACAGTCACTAGTCGGACTACGGGTTACGGTCACTAAGAACGTCATTTTCATTTGAATTTATTCAACAAAAATCGACAAAAGTTACAATTTGAACCATCTTCCCTTGGTTTTCTGATAGGCGTTTATAATAAAATGAAGTAGCAAAAATAGCGTTCATTTTTCACTTTTTAAACTTTATACAATATATATGGAGAAAGAGGGAATATCTTATTAAACTCCATAGAGCGTAATAAACAAATGAAAAAAATCGTCTAAAAGTAAATCATCCTTGTCGTGGTCCATAACGTTCATTAAGTCTTCAGGTTGGTATATAAATTTTCAACAATAAAAATATATCGAAACATAAAAGTATATAATAATATTTATTAAGGGTACAATTTACCACAGCGGTCGATTATAAATCTCGTTGACAGCTAATGAAAATGGCCGAAATTGACGGCAGCTCCTTTTATCCAGAGTGTATATTTTATAGTATATACTTTCGGACTTGCCTTTATCTGTGGATTAGTTTTAGTTAAATTAAGAAAATTAATTGCACTCCAAAGACTGTTAAGTTTTTAAACCCACCAGCATACCGGTTGTTAAATCTTTATAATCCGTCGAAATTACGGGACAGAGAGAAGAAAAAAGTAATTAATTAATTTCAAAAAGAATTTTTTTCAAGAGCGTTTCATAAAATTTTCAACTGACATAATACATATACGCGTATTAAAAAATGTGTATGTTTAGGCACTCAAGTGAGCCGAGTGTTATTCATGCGGTATAGTCAAACGAAAACAAAAAATGCCCGAGAACCGCGTGCGTCTGATGCTACGTTTTGTAAAAGCAACCAAAGAATGTCTGTCTTCGTTTGATTTTATGGCTTCGTGACGGTTTTTAAAATTAGATTATTTTCCCAAAAAAAAAAAAACAACTCATCCCTGTACAAACCGAGTGACAACCAAAAGGGGTGGTTTTGTAATGAATATTCTTAAATTTAATTTTCTCCAGGAAAAACCACGGACCGCGCAAAACATTACTTCCTCTCATTGATGAGAGAACGCCCCAACGCTATATTTTTGAGTTTTCATGGGACGTGACGAAAATAATTATTTATAAACGTTAAAATACGTCTAATGATTTTAGTTGAAATATGTATTACACATTATTTATAATGAAAACAAAATTCAATGAACAGTTTGATATGAAATGTTTATTATACCTGCAGAGGATTTTAACTTATTTGTGTGATACCTATCTACTATCATTTATTTTTATTCTGCTCGAATTTGTTTTTCTGCACTGAAGGTTAATATTCAATTTACTCCTTATCAAGCGTATGTACAGCAAAAAAAAATATTCTAAAAAAATATATTGAAAAATTATGCATACACGAACGCACTTTCAGTTAAAAAATAAATATTAATAATCGTTTGCGGAAATATAATAGGTTTCATGCTTTTCGATAAGAACGATGACAAACATATTATACACATAGTATGTGTTACTTACATAGTTATTGCGTGTACATTATATTTTATGAAGTTTTATATTAAATTTAAATGCAGTCTTAAGTTTGTTCGTCAAATAAAAATACATGACATAATTTACGTATTAAAAGTGATTTTTGAAGAACTCTGATGAAAAAACATCGTGAGATATATTATGTCCGTATCTAATAATATTAACAAGAAAATGTTATGGTGTGGTCAGGTGGGCAGGGGGTAATGCTTTAAGGTCATCTAAGGATAGGCTGTTAAAAGTCTATTGGTTTATTTGGTACTAAATCTCGTTATACCTATATATATATATATAGCGTAACCTACGACTTAAACCATTATCGACAATAGTATATAGTTACTATTAATTATTGCGTGTGTATTTTTACCTAACCTATTATTTTTAAACACTGATTGTTGATTATTAAATTTGCTGGTCGCGTTAAACGTATAATACAAACACGAAATTATACGTTTTGTACTCATTATGGTCTGCCCTGAGCGTCAAATGACTGCATTATACATATATTGGTATATAACTTATTATGTGGTAGCTTTGTGATTGAAAATTCATAATAAATTACATTTTCTTTTGTTAAATTAATTTTTTTTGTATAATATATTTTTAAAATATTATTTGCTTTAAAATGTTTTCGGTTATGATCTATTTTTATATGATTAAACCTATAAAGTTAAACAAAATATATTGTTTCGCTTAAATATAGTGTACAAACGTTTTACAATTTTCGACTTTAGACTATAAAATAATACGGCATACTTATTTCGCGATAAGCTTTTATATGTTATCAATTTCTGCCGTAGCGTCGTTCTTATACTATTATATTTATACCTTTTTTTCTTCGATTAAACTTTGTATATCAGACGAACTATATAATAATATTGAACATTTTCACTTTTACCTACCTAGTTACATATGATTATAATATATGTATATGTATATAAAGTATAAACAGATAATATGTCGAGAAAGTATACGCATCATTCACACAGCAATCTATGTATTATATTATACCAATGAAATTTTGCATTTTAATAATATAATGAAAAAAACTTTTGTGGTATCTTTTTGCCAATATACGCCTAAACTTTACTTAAGTATAATGTAAAATATATACTAGGTATAAAGAATAAAAATATATTATATAATATTATATATATATATATATATATATATAACAATATATTATGTAACACACAAAAAACACATTGAACGTTTTTTAAATATAGGTTGGTACTCCAATGCGTAATTAAAATTCTTATAATATTGACTGCGTCAATAATGCGTTTCTTCAAAATCAGATTTCTAGGAATTTTTAATATACTTTAAGGCCATATTTTAAAATTCTTAAAAATATTTGTATTACTTAGAGAGTGATCTGTGAACATATAAACTTCTGTTTTTCAAATAAAATCCCCATTTTTCACTGTTATTTATTTAGTTAATTTTGATAGTTTTTTTTTCTGAAAATGTTAACATATAAAAATCAAAATTCTAACGAACGGTTTTTGAATATTTAACTTTGTGTACTAAGGATAATTATTAATAGGTCATTAAACACGGATTTTAAAGATAAAAGAGGGAGGAGTTATGGTGACTTTAGTAATTTATATTAATTTATCAATATTTATAATTTGAAAAAATGGTTTTGTATAATATTATATTCTAGATTTAATATTATATTTATTTTATATTTTTGTATTACCATTTTTAATGACTATTATACTTAGTATGAGCATTTTAATAATCGAAAAACTACAGGTTATAATTTTTAATTAGGTACATCGACGTTTTCAAAAAAAATATCCTTAAAATAATGTACAGTTAAAAATTGAAGTTATCATTTGAGGGACGTATAAGTTTGTATTGCCATAGAACTACTTAAGTAAAACAAAATATCTCAAGAATTTTAAAATGTGTTGTTTGAGTATGTTTAAAAATCACAAAAAATAGAATTTGAGTAAATTCATCATCAAATGAAAAAAATTGGGTTGCCATTATGTTGTGTGAATTATTCTATATTCATTGTAGTATCGTTTGATTACAAAAATATAATTTCTAACTTATAAGAAAATTCGATAATTTAAATTATAACGTATATCTGGGGCGGCCAAACGGTCGATCGCAAACAATACTAAAGTCGATCGTGTTAGAATTTATTTTTAGGCTACTCACACGAAAATTAATCATAGTGATAGTTAACAACATTATCGATAAATTTTATCTATAAAAACTGTTTTATGGAAGTCGATCCTCAAAGGTGAAGTATATTTTTAGTAGATCGCGTCAAAAAAAAGTTTGGCCGCCCCTGACGTATATAATTTAAATACATAGATTTCAATCGTGTAATTATTACGAAGCGACCCAATGGTAATAAAAGAAAAGCTAAGTTTTAGTGTGTATCTAGTTTTGTTTTGTATGTAAAAACAGTGTTAAGATGAAATTTGTAAAATTGTCGACCCTTCTTCGCTCATTTGATATTTTAATTAATTTTTTTTTTATGATAGCAAGTAAAATTGAAAAAAATATGCAGCAGATTACGTTAATACCTATATATGAATGTATTTTATTAGGGTTAAATAGTAAACCTTAACATATAATTTAATATTCGGATGGACCATTCGCTATTCGTAACGTCATGTATTGTTTAATATCATTTTTATAACGTAAAATAACCCACCGCGTAGCTGAGATAATTTCATTATTTCATTTTGACACATACCCTTTCGCTCACCCATTCATCCTCCCATCTAACACGTCTCTATCACTGTTACATGTAACTTTTACAGCGTAAATATTACATAGCACCTTGCAGTACAAGCAACGACCCCGGTTCGCCAGTTTACAACGTAATTTTTCAATTTTTCAATTTTCACCCTTCCCGCCGTCCACTACCTCTCGGATCTTTTACTGGCTCATCGTACAAAAAGCTTTCCGGTGTAGTCGGACACATGTAGCTTTCATATTTATATGGTTTTTTTTCACCCCCACTACTCTTTTCCTTCCCCCGTCAACGCGCTAGTCGTTATGCTGTTATACTCGCGTGTGTATTTATATATATTTATTGAATGGGGTCGTTTCTAACTCGCGCACCAAATTAATGGCGGCGCCGCCACTGCACCGGCTACGAAACGCTGCGGAATATCGGCGCGGTCCGACTGAACGCATTAAAACACCGCGTGGGCCCCCCTTAAATGCTGATGGCATTTGCGTGTATATATCTGTGCGCGAACGGTTATGGGCCGCTATAGCCGTTTATATATTGGAGGTCATAAATTAATACCCTCATGTCTAACCCGCCAGTCGCTGAACATTTTAGTATTTTACCCTTCAGGTTGCTGACGCGCGCGCCACCGCCGTATAGTATTGTATGACACGCGTGTATAATATAGTTTAGGTTTTCACACTCAGGTGCATGCGTGTGTGTGTGTGTATATGGGTAACAGTAGTGTAAGTCAGACACGAAATCGCGTTGCGAGTTACATAAATTCAAGTATCGGGGAGTTTTTTCTTCGTTTTCGTTAACGCCCTAAAATAAACTTATAATACTCGCCGTCAGCGTTTGTAATTACTTTTAAACGAAATTGCGACGCCGGGAAAAATACTTTTTCATTATATTATATTGTTCTTTTATATACATATTATTATACGCGTATATATACACACAGAAACGACGCCGCTGCCGTCGATAATCGGTATTAACTGCTCGAATATAATGAATCCTCAGCTAAAGTCAAACTGTTTATTCGAGAACTCAATTTAGCGTCAGAGAAATAACCGTTTAATGGGTATAACGATAAAACGTGTGTTGTTGGACGGAATAATAAACGTTCTTGTGGAAGTTTCTTTTGACGTTAAAAGTTCGGAACCGATTTCGGCTCGAATGCTTTTTTACGACTCTGCCGGCGAAATCGAGAAGACCGAATTAATATGCTTAATGAAACACTATGTCGCCAGACTTTGGACGGTTTATATTACTGATTGGTCGTAATTTATTTTGAAATGTTTAATTTTTCGTTTACCCAATAACACTATAATATGCAGCGTTGTTATAATATCATTATCGCACTGCAGTTACTCCGTGTGGAATTCAACAAGTTTATTTGTACACTTAAAATATAATATATATATATACATAAATTAATGCACAAATACAAATACGGAGCTTATAGACTTGAAAACTACTGAATCATTCAGTACCAAATTGTGTACCCATATTTCTCGAAACTCAGAGAGTGTTTATAGCTTATCGTCTTCAACTCATATAATATAAGTATTGTTACATACGGTGGCTCGCCCTGAAATTTCGTTTTTGTTTTTATTTTATTATTTTATAAATATCTGTGAGAGTCCTTCTTCAAAATCAGAGTTTTGGAAAATCCTTTCTTATTGCACTCTTATAGGTGGTACGAGAGTACTATGAGCATTTCAAATCTCTATAGTTATCGTAGTTTTGGCTGTACATGTATTATGAACCAGTAAGTCGAGACTTATTCTTTAAAATATATACAGATATATAGGATTTTCATTGGTTATAATAACATAACAGAAACTTGTATGATATAATCTAAATATACAAGAATCAATGTATGTTTATTGTTTGTTGCTTATATATCTACTCAAAAACTATTTGACAAATTTTGACCAACATTTTAGAGATTGTTTTTAAAAAATATCAGAAAGGTATAAAAATTGGTTTGAACTTCATTAAAAATATACCAAGTATTATATCCAATCCACCATAGGTGGATTGCCCGTCTCCATCAAATTAGTTTAAAAAGTGAGGTACACTGACGCTAATTTTCCGTGAACAGAGCTGAGGTACCTACACTAAAACTGAGATATAATACATATAATATATTATAATATAATATATTGATATAACGCCATATTTTATATTTATTCATATTTTTCTCGGCTGAAGTCATGTTATAGAGATAGTTTATGTATAATATATTATGAAGACTAAAATCTCATATAAAAATGTTGTTATATGTTTTCATGTATATATGTGGACAGACTTCCAACATAGACATACATGACACATGTATTTTATAATATATAATATTTTGTGTATAAAAAAAATTTAGAGCACGCTGAACGATAATATATATTTATATATAAATATATATATATATATAAACTAGACAACTGGGACCGATGCGTAAAATGAAAATAATATAATGAAAATACGCGCTCGCAAGTATGTTTGTATATATATATCAATATGTGATATTAACGGTCGGCGGTGGTGGGGAAATAAAATTTCGTGGTGGTCGTATAATATTTAACAACCGGACGTTATTCGCAACGGCTATCGCACGCACAGCTGCGTCACCAGCTACACATCGATGTTTCCAAATGTCCACCAAACTAAACGCTTTCGTGATATATAAATATATATATATATATGATATATATATAGTATATACTCGTATATATGTAATATGTATATTTTGTTTTATCTGAATTTATTTTTATAGCTAAATTAATTTATGTAAAAGCACGTGTATAATATTATATCGTCTAATGGTAGAGAGAGAATGGCGCTGGTGGGTGACAGATACCACGGGTCTTGAACGACCAATCAATTTTTTCGGTTATTCACGCGTGATGGCGATCTGTTATAATTGTGTACAAATGCTTTTGTCGAACACAACAATTATGTATAAGAACGAACGTTTAAAAACTATCCCGACGACTATACACTAATCATTAGTGTATAATGTAAGAACATAGTATTATTAGGTGCAAAAAAAAATCACAGTAGGGGTGTAGTCTTTAAAACTGTCAATTATATATTTTTATAAATACCAAATTTCTTGACGTTGAACAAATTTACTGAGCGTCGACTGAAAGTTAGTGAAAGTGCCTCGCTCCTCACGACCACTACCTCTTGGTTTGTCTCTAAGTACGATTTGTTATCCCGTAGACATTGGTATCTCGATACAATCGTCAGTCACACGAGTTGCTATCGTCGATTTTTTTTATGCACGATTATTTTATGAAAATTTGTATGAAATCATTGATATATAAACGGATATTTCGTATTTTTACCCAAAGTTCAGTCTGAAATTCTTTTTCGGTGTACCAATAATAGAGTATATTATGAGTTGAACGGTAACGCACGTTGTTTTGGAGATTCTGAATTCAAAATGTCACGTGATATATCATGAATAATGTGACGCGTGTACGTCACGATAACTGTTCGTCATCGACACAGTAGATAATTTAATACAAATATGAAAATTATACTTAATATTAGATGTACGTATTTCGCACTCCCGAGGCTTTCAGAAGACGCGCGGCCACATTCCGACGATTTCCCGCAGTGCACGTCAAACTTTCCCGAGTCCGTGAAGACAACGTTAAAGCCTCGCATGGTCTTTGCATACACGTACAATATGTTTGCGTGGAAAGTCAAGATCCTACAAAAAGAGTGGGTGGGGAGCGTGACGTGGTGGAATCGCTCTGGGATTCGCCCGCGACAATTATAGTGTGTATGTATATACGAGCTTGCTTATATATAGAACCGCGCAAAGGTTATAAAGGCCACGCGGCGGCGTTTGCTATACAGACACTTTAAACTTTGCGACGCCAGCGGCGGCGGCTGTGCGATCCGTATCGAAAACGCCGGCGGTCGGATAATCTGTCCGAAACGGATACGACTAATGTGCGCGTGGCATATATATATATTATAGTGTTTTCCCCGCCACTCGTCATATATGTGGTGGTGCTCTACCAGGCCTCACGCTCCTGTGTGAGCCATATAATAGCGGTGGCGCTCGCGTTTCCGGTATTTTGGAAAATTGCCTAAACTCGCGTGCACACACACACACACATAAATGCATATTATATATACGCGGTGGTACGTTTAATAAGTTCCATAAATATATATATATATATATACATAAACATAACAGGTGACGGCGCGAAGAGACTTGGCTCGGTAACGACAAGTCGGTCTTTGTTTATATTCGCACAGACGTGTTAAGTATACGAGTATTACATACGAAATATATACAATTCTTATATATATATATATATATATATGTATAAGATGTACATATATAGATATAGATATATCTTATATAATAGGCATGGTATGTGCAAGAAAAAGATCGCAATTGTAGATTCGATTTATGTTTAGGTACGTAATATATATTGTAATGCCCACTAAAGTTAATACGTTGATACTACATATTATTATATACATAATAAAACCGATATAATACGTGAAATGTCTCTGTAAAAACTTTATAATATGATTTATAACAGTTTAAATCGTTTTATAATCGAAAACGTTATGCTCACGACCCTGCTCGAAATATTCCAATTATGCGAGTGTATGATATATTGTCGTGTGACATATCGTATACATATACTATATAATAAATGTGTATACTTACATTATTTAGTTGACCAAACTGTAAAGTGGCGTTATTTAAACTTAAACCTGAACAAAGTATCACGCTAAAAGCAAAATTTATATCACTCAAAGTACAAAGTTTTTTTTTTAAATTTTAAAGACGTGGAGACGCATATAGTTCATAAACCCACAATTTTTTCTATTTCATAAAATTAAATTTATATCACTAATTTATTTTAATTGATATAATTATATTATATTATGATATATTAATTTATAATAACTTATACAATTCAGAGAGTATATATTTTATTCATTATAAAAGATTTCCAAGCAATTACGGTTAAAGGACACTATAATAATCTATTTATTTAAAATATAACCTATACACAGCTGTCGCATTTATGCCTAGCGTAGGTACATTATAGTTAAGTATTTTCAAAATAAACACTTTACGCGATCCCATGCACGGTATACAGCTCGTTCAATATAAATACCATTATAAAAGCGATAATGAAGAGTTATATCATGTCGTTATTATTCAAGTATACCTGCGTACGTTTAATAATTAAACACTGTATTACAATGTTGTATTTGGTAATGCAACACGCTGGTAACAGAATTATTATAAAGTATTTATTATAAAGTTATTCTTATACAACTGTATTAAGTATATCACACTTGAAACCGGTACTTTTTTGTTTTTATATTAATACTTATTTTTTCAACGAATATAATAAATGTTTTACACGTATGTTTTGTGTATGTAAAGCGACACTTAAGTTTTGATATGCTAAATAACATTAATCATTCTATTCCCGCAGCCATAATGTATAATATTTTATAAAACATATATGACGTTTATCACGTATCAATTACCTGATCAATTTAAACATTCAGTCGACTGTTATATATCTATATATTATACTTATATATGTATATGTGCGATGTGCCTGTATAATATATAGCTAACTACATTTATAATATACTATATGAACGTTTTAATCCCTATAGAGTCATATATAAATATATATGTTTGTGTAGGCACATCGATTATTTCTCGGTTCAGTCGAGATATCGGTAGCACCGTCAAAACACATCCGTTTTCCCCCGTAATCCTAAATTAATTGAAGTCGGTCACCGAGACGAATAATAACACCACTTGCTCGTATAATAACGACGACGACTTTTGCCGACGAACGGTATATGGTTATAATAGCCCTATAGGTGATGTGTAATGCATTTATATATGTGTATTTCTGTGTGTGTGTGTGCAATAATGTGTTTCGACTTATCTCGAATATCTGCACATATCGTATTATATTATTATACTTCCCGCGGCATATATATTCAACCCTTAACGGAACTTTACGCGTTTTCGCACTATTCTATATATATATATATATATATGCGTGTGTATGTGTGTGTTCGGTCGACACCCTGCGCGCCCCCTGAACGACTATAAGCAAACGTACGAAAGTCATCCATTATTCGGCTGTCTGCCTATATTAGAAACGTCTGCTGGCGGACCCTGCGCCGCCGGGAGAGTGCAATTTATTTTACGAATATGCTCGAACGGCTAATTTTTCATTTCGACGTCTGGATGTTATTTCTTCTTTGTATAGGTTTTTTTTTTTTTTTTAGTTTCTGTGCACGCCACGCCGTAACCACTCTCCCGCTGTTCTAAAGTAGTCGGTCGACAACCAACCCTTCTTCGCTCCGCGGAAAAAAAGAAAAAACTCGTGCACGCGTCCGAATTGGAAACGCGTTTCGCGACAGCCGGTGAATACTAAACGCGCGCGTCGGAAATTCGCGGTGTTGTATAGTATATACTATATACGCATATATATATATTTATACATACTGTTTGAGAACATAATATATATACAATAAATAATATACAAAAGCCGCACCTTTAGCTATACATATTTATAGTAAAAATTGCATTTACTTATATATTATTTATATATATATACTCACACCTATATTGTACATAAACGTTTCGTGCGTGTGTCTGCCGCCTTTCTTTTATACGCGCGTGGCTTTATATATATTTAGGTACAGTCAATTCTCCCGTCTCTCGTTTAAATCTATTAAACGGCCGGCCGCCGACGGGGACGGCTGGTTGGTAGCTTTTGAAACGGCGCCAGGAGCCGACAATGACGAGGATAGGGGTCAAGTCCAAGAATTTATTTCCGCTCCGCCCGCGGAGGTCAAGACGAGGAAACCGGACGAGTGGTGGCGGGATGGGCTTTGAACGGCAGTTTAACGAGCCCATGGGAAAGATTTCGCCGACCGTCTCTCCCCCTGCACTAGGCAATAGAAATAAAAAATAAAAATAAAAATAAAAATCCTTAAACCGCCGCCGGTAAAG
The DNA here is from genome assembly GCF_020882245.1 of Rhopalosiphum padi. NCBI lineage: Eukaryota > Metazoa > Arthropoda > Insecta > Hemiptera > Aphididae > Rhopalosiphum > Rhopalosiphum padi. Next base: position 3,169,987 of record NC_083597.1, read on the forward strand.
GTCAATAATATACGGCAGCCTGTATGAGACGTCGTAAATGGCACGATCCCGCGTGTCTACACCGGTGCGGAATTGTAGTTGTTGTGTAGTTGTCGGGGCGTTTAATCGAATTACACACACACACATTTTATATATATTATACGATCCATTGGAAAACGTTGTCGTTACATGCCTATGCAATCCAAACAAACGATGAGACGGTTTGATGGTACAAAAACTACAGCGAGTGGTTCGGAATCTAAGTAGGTAGGTACTCCAAAGACAGATTTACATGCAGCTATACGTTCTCTGTCATTTAGTGTCTAAAAGTTGAGTACGACCCAACTGTTGACATTTTCCGGTAAATCATGATTAGTGGATGATCGTATACCATACCATAATTAACCATAATTAAAACGGCCAATAATTGTAATACGATAAAAGCCACACGATGTATAGCTATATGCAACCAGCTTAAGCGCGTGTAAAAGCCTGTTTCCTCTTATCGTCAGATCTTATAAATTTATATGCCTGTGTGGTCTTTTATAAATACATTACTTATACATATATATACAACAATAATGAAATCAGTTATTTTTAAAATACACCACGATTCTAGTTGTTTCAACTAAATTATATGAACAAATAATGTCTGCAGATGTTTACAGTACTCCATGTCTAATAATAATTATAATAATTTCGTAAAAATACCAATCAAGTATTAGCCAAAAAGTGATGTGCAAATGTGTATGACATAATATATATACGCATCAAATTATGATGAATCAACTACTGCAAATTTCTGTGTGTGTGTGATGCGTGTATGTGATATTATGTACTATTCTGAGGTCAAGACACTTGCTGTAGTCTTTAGTCTGCGTTTTTGATTAGCACACGAAATATTTTATCTTTACGTTCGAAAGACTGAGAGTCCAACATTTTATTGGTCGTTAAACATTGTTATTATTATTGCTATACTAGATACTGCACTAACTATACGAGAAATTCTGTTTATATATAAGCTGTATCATATGATTACTCCGACAGAAATCGTGCGACGATATTTTCTTTGCAGGCAAAACTGGAGAAAGACTCGACTAAAATGTTCTCTTTGTATAAGCCACTCTAAGCGGCCGATCGCACGAGAAGATGGAAATCGAGAAGCGTAGTCTCCACTTTCCCGAACTTATCTCTTAAGGCTGTACTTATTAGTGTGTATATACGACTCTCCGTTATTTAATGTCAACGGACGGGTGGCCGCCCTAAGCTATCTAATGATTCGCCGTCGGTTTTATCGCTTTTATATTCTCGTTATTATTACTGTCATTACACTGCACGGTGTATATATGTATATGCGCGTGTACTGTATAATATATATTAAAATGTAACTCTTCTTTTATCTCGTCCGATGGCGATTAAATACGATTTTTGGACTCGTATTTAACTGCGGTGACTGCGTATGTGAAGGGTGTAGAGGTGGCGTCCATTTATGGTTATTATTATAATTTATTGATTAATTCAGTTGTTACCAAAGTTTTAACTAATGTAAATTTTGGGAAAATGTACATCGCAGTCGTGCCTAATGAATTAATTATTATTGTCAATATGTTATGTATATATAACTTCACATCAGTGTCATCACGTATTACTAGTAATTTACGCGTATTGTGTTTTATTAGGAAAATATTAAAATAATAAACGATTTGTTGGTTACGCTCTGGCTAATATGTGAGTACTTCTACGTCATAGAATACTAATGATTAACATAATTTAGAATGAATATTTCATTCTAGTGATGCATTAAAATCCGTAGCTATAGTTATTAAGTTTTCTTTTTATTCTTATATCATAAGTTCGTTTGCATAAAAAAAAGATGAAAAAGTCCTCAGGGATGATATGTCGAGAAAACAATATAATAAGAAAAAATGTGAACTACTACTGAAATAATAATACGTATATTGCATTTGTATATACAGGGTGATTCATCAAACGTGCTCCTTTTATTTTTTACGTTTAATAATTAATTAATTTAAATTCTGATTAGTGGAATTTTTAAACTTAAAAAACTTTTGAAAATTTTTTGAGGTATTTTACATCATTTAAATTTCAAAGAGTGCCCGTGATGATAAAAATGTATATTATATAAATTTGAATATTCCTTTTTACTGAAAATTATTTAAATGTGTAATTTTATTAAAAATGTTTATGCTAAGAACGATAATCCTAAAAAAATGGTTATATAAAATAGATATAATACCTATTGAACTAATGTTCATAATAATGGATCATTTTTACAAATTCTAAATTTTCATAGACACTGTTAAGTATTGAGATTTTCAAGTCACTATAGACGGAGTGCGAGCACATGTTTTTAACTATGGATCATAGATCTATTACCCTAAATGTATAAAGAGTCAAATAATTCAAATACTATTCGTTCGAATTTTAATTTTGATAAGAAAAAATATTTAGAAAATTATCTGCTAGATAGTTTACAATAAAGAAAAAGTGGATTCCTATACATTAGCATTTGAAAATACGGTCTTCGAGCATATATAAAAATTAAAAATCAGATTTTAAATAACTGCGTGATTGAAAAAAAAGAGAGTAAGCTTGCTTGGTAAAACACTCTGTATAAATTGTATGCAGTTGAGCTCATTAAAATACTAAAACACTACAGGACGAATAAAGTCTTCTTCACTCCGACATGTTATGTTTAGCGTAAGTAAGCCCGGGCTTGTTCTGTGCAAAACGGGCAAGTCACTTATTATTGTATGTACACAGCAATTGAGCAATACATATATATATATATAAACGTATATTATTATAATTATTACGCTCGATCGTCGTAACGTAATACGAAATAGCTAGGGAGACGAATATACATAATACACACACACACACACACACATATTATACGTGTTCGTTTTGTCTGATAAAATAAAAATACACGTATAGGATAGAACGGCAGCTCGACCGTCCGTCATTTAGCTGCGCGTACCTACCCATGTTATAATAATATTATTATTATTATCATACTCGCACGTAGACAAGAAACGCATGCACTAATTACCGAAAACGAAAACGTGCGCTCAGCGTTGTTATTAAAATTACATTATTATCATATTTTTTTCCGCTCCCGCGTAATACAATATTGTAATGGGATTCCGTGGCATGTTGTGGAAGCGGTGGGGTAGGAAGTAGGCCCGGGTTGTCTTGGACGGTGTATTGTATGTATACCTGTAGTATTATGGCACACGGTGGGGTGAAAGCATTGCGTGACAACAGTTCGCAGCAGTGGTGGCGGCTAGCGTATTGTGTGCTTTCACGGTGCACACGCCCTACGACGCGACTTATTTCCCCGCAATAATAATATATACTCGTATATATTATACATACAATAACCTAGCTAGTAGGCGCATTTTTGTAGGTGGTATATAGTATGCGTTGTGTATAATATATATCGTGGAAATCTTTCCCCTACCCACCGACGCATAGGATCCTTATAATACACGTTGTCGTCCGTGTCCGTAATATAAAAGAAAAAATGTAGAATAATGCGTAGCCGAGGCCTAGGTCGAATGGTGGTTAGATATAAAAAAAGAAAAAAAGAAAAGCCACCTCCTAACCTAAGGTTATTATTATACCCACCCGGTAACAACGATTTGCACAAAACGAGAGAAAAAAAAACTATCAAACGGATTTGACAAAGAGACGCTTGAGGAGCGGGTGGAAAAAAATAATACTACTCGATATTCATAAAGTGTATGTTATATTATTATCGTACTATACTCGTATCTCCGGCAGACTGTAAACACTTTGGTCTGTTATTTATCGTATAGCGGTGGAACTCTTCATCTTCTTCTTCTTATTTTTTTTTTTATGACCAAACGTCGCGATGAACTTTATCTTACGTACGTCGAGGATATTCGATTTCCAATAGCAAATCCATTTTGTTTAACGTCGTCTTCGCGGTGGTAGTGGCTTACTTTGTTATACGACTACTGTAGTGTCGATACACGAGCATAATTCGATTCTCAAATTAGAAATTATTGCGCGGCGGTGAATTTGATTAATAAAACGAAGCTATTGGGAAAAAAACGTTAAACGAATTTTAATTTCTCTGCCGAATAAACTATAACGAATAGAGATCATCCAAGTTAAAGAGATTATCTCTTGGAGATATGTTAATAATATTGTAGTTTAATATGTCGTTTTATCTTATCAATAACTATTAAAATATTAAATTGTATTTTATACATTTATTAACCATAATAACGAATTATAAAAATTGCATCCTTACCGTGACTTGTAAATATAATATAGTGTTTGCTGTTTTCAGTTTACGCAATTTGGAGTAGTACCTACTGTGTTAACATGTAATCTTGAGTATATTGTTGAAAAACATGTGTAACTATTGTTCTATATACATGTATAGCTTAATGCACCTATATCTAGTTTCCAGATAATTTGAATTGAAAATATTATATTATTATACATTATATAATATTATGTAATAATATCGAATATATTTTTTTACGCATAAAAAATTCAGATAAATTTTCAAGTCAATTTGCATTTGGCGTTTAAATAGCATTAATTTTTATATACTATATATTGGTATATCGCATAATATATAGGTACTTCACTGAAAATTCAATTTGGCGAAATACATACACTAAAATCGCATTATCGCATTACGATGATCCCGTTGCCGACATGTGCTTTAAACTAGAAAAGAACTTGAAAAAGTGCCCAGAAATTTTGCTCGCAAAAACTTTTCCCTTCATTTCACGAAATCAAATAAGGATCGAAATACTTAGAAGATTCTATTAAAATGCGTCCGCGTTGTTGCGTATAGGTCGGAGAAAATTGAACAATGTTCGTTTTAAAAATTACTCAACTACGCAAGTAGGTATACAATACATACAATAATGACGTATTTGTGTGCTTTTGTTTCCGGTGCAAAGATAATCAAATAACGTGGAATCTGGTTTTGTCTTTGAACTGAGTTTACAATAGTTTAATGAATCACAATTGATCTATTATGGATCTGCTTATAATAGTATGTATATAAATTATTTGAGTAAGCTATCAAAAATTATACAATCGAATCAGGTTCATTGTTTTACATTTTAACATTATAATATAGTTTTATACATAAGTATAACTAAGGTTATATTTTATATATTGTGTGATTAATATATGATATAGATGTGAGCTTTAAAATGTCAAACAATAGTATTATATCATACATATTTCGACCGGTAGGTACCTCTACGTTTTTCTTCATTTAATGCGAAAGCAGTTACGTGCTAACAATTGAATATCTTCGAGTCTTTCTTATTTCACGTCCACAAAATAAGTCTATAAAAATACGCTTGAAGGCGAAGACGTATTGAAAACAAAATTTGATTAGACCAATGGCGGTGGTGCTGTGGCGCACTAATGGAAACGTATATAACGTAGCAGCGGTGCACGCTGCTATTGCCAACAGGGACGTAGACGTCTAAATAAATGTTGTTATTATATTATGTATGTTGCTCGGTGCTTGAATTAAATTGGGTGTGAACAAATTTACACGCCTAACAGTTTTTTCCTCTTGATATAAAATATTGACTGTTGAAAACCGTTTTAAAAATATTAATTTCTCTTAACATATATACATATAACTTGTATAACGTGCGTATATTGTAAAACGCGAGTGATGATGATAACAATAAAAATAATATTCATAAACTACTTATACTTTAGCGTAGAAATAAACTTTTGAAAAAAATACTGCCACACGCTGAGGTCTCTTATTTTTTGAGAATGGTATGTATTATTAATGTAACGTGCTGTCGACGGACAACACTTGGGAGGATAGTGTTTGTATAGAGTAAAATAAAAATCATATTCACACTTTTTGGTTGTCGAACCAAAATTTTATGTAGAGTGTAGTTACTGCAGACTATACAGCTAGTATAATATATCAATACCATTCATTATGATATGCATTTAAACTGCGCATAAAGTGAAATTGAATGAGTTCGCTTACAGTTTTCGTTACACCGGTCCAACTTCTGCAATATAGTCCTTTATTATATAATATGTATGCCTGTGCATTAATTAAACGCCGAAGAAACGAATGTGTGCCATCTGGAAGACAAATCTGGTTCACCGCACGGAATACGGAAGAACAACTGTCTACTGAAAGCGCTAATTAATGATAACGATTGTGGTGACCATGTTCTATAATTTATTATTATAATAATAATATCCAGTTATAACCGTGTATGATATATCTTTATTTGAAAAAATATAGTATAATATATTATAGTGTAAGTAAAATAAGTACGTTATAATAAACTTATATGTATTTTATTTTACTGTTTGATTCTGAGCGTAGCGACGGATATATTTTATTTACCTATGTGTTTTTTCTAATAATCTAGTCATTAATATTAATAGAGACATCTTCTAATAAATTGAATCTAATTAGTATTTTTTTAGGTAAAAATTTTAAATTGTTATAACTTTTTAAAATAATCGGGAAAAACTAAAAAAAAAAATTCAAATATTTATTAATGTTTTAATACTGATGTTAATATAATTAATTGGCAGCCTTGTCTAGATAAATTGCTAACCAAAAAGTTAGACTACTGCCGTTAAAATTGTTTTTCATTGATTTATCAATGAATTCAAATTCATCATAATATCCATACAATATCTACTTAATTCGACGATGTACGCTTAAGAGAATGATACAAAATGTATAAACAGTACTTCCTTTTATGAATATAAATATATACTATGTATACATGTTGTTATTGTTTTTTTTTCAATGTGCGGATCCATCTATCCATCAAGATAACCTATAGTGTTTTAACAGTACTTAGTTTAATTTTTTCTGTTAAGGAAAAGTTTGGTTTAATATTATATGTTATTTTCTAGTAATATTTTGTTGTGGTTAAAAGTGAATTGAATGGCTTATAAGTTATAAGAGTTTTAATTTTTATTAGCAAAGTTTTATATTAATTTCAGAAAAGTGAAAAACAATTTTTCTTGACTAAAAAAAAAACCCATCGTCTTTTTTTTCGATAAATTTATATTTTTGTAACACTCATTAGTCATTACTATCATTACTTTTATTAAACACTATTAACCATACTATTTGTTCTCTTCGTTAAATTATTTTTATATGTGATTTTAATATGTTTTTATTTTTTTAAATTGATTATTGTGAAGATATAAATAGGTATTTTATGAATAAAGTAATACTGATGTTTGTATATATGATATCGGTAAAAATTGATTTTAAAAGTTTATTTATCATGATAATATTATTGATGTTACTTCTTGTAATTTTGGTCACCTGCATATATTTTTATAAGTTTGACATAGTAAAAGTTCACGCGTTGATACATTCAGTAAATACACATAGAGATGTTCATGGCGCGTTGTTTTTCAACATCCCCCTCACTATTAAACGGGCGTCTACCTATATAATTGACGTACTTAATCCGGATTATTATTGTCACTCTCATTGACGTAGAATTAAAAGCGCTTTTCTTGTCGAAACACGTTCACCGTTTGTGTATATAATGGGAACGTATAGTAAGTTCTTTTACCTGTAAAACTCACATCTGTGCCCTTGTAAAACCGTCGTCCCTACATTATTTATTTTTAAATTGTGAGCGTTTTTCGAAGTCAGAGTTCATAGTTGTATTTTATTTTATTTTTATCGTTTTCTAGGTTAAAGTGATTTTGAGAGTAACCAACGGTGCCGCGGGAGACGAACAACCAGCGGCGACGGCCGAAGCAAGTAACTTCATGTCGGTGGACAAGAAGCACAGACAACTGACGCTAATTGATCCGAACGCACCTCCGGCCAGTGACGGTAGTCGGCGCGTGGGCGTTGCCGCTCCCAAAATGTTCGCGTTTGACGCACTGTTCACGCAAGAAGACTCGCAGGTAATACTGAATATCAATCTCACTATATAATATATTATTATGTTATATGGTTTATTATAATATGTATAATGTATATATGCATCGTAGAAAATACAATAGACTCGTATCGTAATCATTATTAATATCAGCGTCGAATCCCTCCCCCCTCAGAAAGTGATATTCGGACAGCTTTTGATATTGCTACGTTTTATATTAAAATACATCGTTGGAAAACATATATTAGAATAAATTACGATTGAGTGCAGTGTGGAACACATTTGAACCCTCGTTGTGATATTATTCTCGACAAAGATTTAAGGATATTCACTTTTCTTCATGACACGCGTTTATTATATCGGTCGATGTTTGTTATTATATATATTATATACCTACATATTATCATAAAAATTTAGTTGTTATTTTATCGTGACAAATATATGATACGTCTCGGAGTACGTAGCTCTTAAAAAATTAAGTCCATATATTAATTTACATTTTTAAAATTTATTAAAACCCCTACTTAGGATAATGAGATAAATAAACAAGTTTATAGAACACAATGTACAACGGCAAACGCATATAAAATTGAAATATTATCTGACAGCTTATAGCTATTTTTCAACTTGTCATATACGATACAATGCCGTAATTATTGGTGGTAAAGGGACAGCTTGCCCTACTACAGTTTTAGGAGGAGCTGGGCACAATGCTATAATTCCCCCCAGCAGATAAGCAAACAGTAGACATTTTAAATCTATATTAATAAAGAAAAAATATAATAGATTTATAAAAAATAAAAAACATTTTTTCTCGAATTGTTGTATATAATACATTTATTTCACGTTTCTTCTCTTGTATATAATATGTTGACGTATTTTCAACGTTATATTCACATTATCTCGGTTACAAAAATAACCCAATATTATTTCAATGATAGCTTGATTATCATAACATAATTTTCTTTTATACAAGATATAGACGTATAGTACCTTTTTTATATGAACTCTTATGTACTTAATTTAATTTAACGATGTGGATAACTTTGATTTGTTTATAAGCCATAAACTAAGTTTTAAGACTTGTGTATAAAAACAAACGATTTTAGATTATGGTTTTGATTGAAGTGAATAAATTATTTTTCTACCCCCCCTTTCTAGTTTTTCGCCCACTTATAAGATGTATTATACAGTTGGTATATTTATAATATTTTGATTTGGAACACAATAATGTAGTAGGTATTCGTCGCAGACTCACGTTGTATTAGCGAGGTTTGCGAGATATGCGCACAATAATATCGATGAGTTGTTATCCGTTCGAACTACAGCAATAGAGCCACGCTGATAAATTTTATGATAATATATAGGTATCTGTATATATTATAACGGGCGCCGTCCGTGCCAAATCTTTTCTGTACGCATGGCCGGATATCGCGGGATGCGATTTCAGCGAAATAATATATGTATATAATACAAAGGGACACATAATATAACAATATAATATGCGATACCAATAAATTACGAATCGAAATGTAAGATTGCTGTTATAGCGTTATAGGAAATAAAAAAGATATTTAACCGATTATCCGCAAAAGCTCGGTGTTTGCGCAATGCGGCGGCAGACGCGCACGCACATGTAGGTATACACGCGGCGGGGTCCATTTCAACGGATGCTGCTGCAGGTATATATAATGTTATATATGTATGCGCCGCCGCGTTTAACTGCATTCTGTTTTCGGTGCAGGGAAGAGTATAAATATGATAGTGGGGGGGAGGCGAGTGGTCGGTGGGCGGAGGGTTAACGGGAGACAGTATAATTCGCGCAACAGACATAAATCTCTGCAACTCGCTCCTGCGCTCCGATATAATATATATATTATACATACATTCACACATCGGTCGTGTGTGAAAAAGTACGATATAGGGGCGAGGAGGTTTAAACGGGTGGTTACGGGATTTTCCGGAGGTTTACCGTCACTGCTCCAATAAAAAAAAAAAACGGGCCGCGGTTAACAACGGATATCCGTTTGCGGGGGAGCTGCTGGAGAGATAGATCGAAACTATAAAGCCGCTATCGGCACGCTTCGGAGCGCGTGCGTGGTGTAATTACTTTGGTAGTGAAGAAAAAAAAACGAAGTCGGCGACAAAACGGTTGCGGTTATCAAGGACAAATTCGGGCGCGCGCGTACACACTCACTGATATACCCCATATCCGAAAGATGCTACGCGAGATCGACGTAAAAATAGCGCGACGGAAGATCCGGCTGTACACGATTATACCTATATACAATATATATGTATACGATATAATTTATCAAAGCTGACGTGGACTAACTCGGCAACTAGCTGCACTACCGTACGCCTTGCGTGCGCGGCTACGGCGGGGAGGAGGTCCCCGGTGGCTTACTTAATCTCATCTATAGGCGGTTTTTATATTTTTCGTCCGTTTCTTTCGTGCGGGGGGGTGTGTATCACACGCTCGCTAAATCTGCACCGCCGGCGTCACATATACATATGTATTGCGTATGATCGACAATCACAGCTAACTATACTGCGACTGCAGTGTGCATGCGTACAAGTAACACGAGCATTCACTTAAGAAGTACGCACGATGTATACCAGATGATATTATATAAAAATCCATTTATAAGTGTATACGTGCATATAATATTATGCGTTGACATATATACGCCTGCTGTCCTTTATGTTCTCTGTACGCATTTTATATTATTATTATTATTATTTATCTGTGATTTGAAACCAAATCAGTGTCTAGCTAGATGTTTAAATCAATGTCGATTCGGCAAGAATAATTCATTAAACTGTTGAATATAATATTATCTAAATACAAACGCTTTTTAAACGATTATCAGTAAAGGTACATGCAAAAACAAAATTAAAATAAAATACATATAATAATTATACCACCAGTTATATTCTATGTTCATCACTTATTTCATAATTGATTACATGGAAAAATCACCGTGTAAACTTAGACCATTTATATTTAATTTCTAAACGTGTAGTGAAATCGATATTGCGAGTACTGTTATTTACAACTCACAAAAATACGTTTACTATACGCGCTCGGCAGTCGGCACAGAAACAAATCCCTGCATGAGACTGTCTTCAAAATAAAAAAATTAAAACGACGTGCTCATCCTCGGGTTTACATCTATCTATGTACTGAATTTCAGAACCATGATTGCGATAGACTTTGCTGTGGATCTCTTATATATAGGTACACATTGGTTTTTATAAATTTAGATTAATTATTATTTGGCGATGGTATGAAAATAAAACCGAGAAATGAAGCATGACGTATACACAGGGGACGATGCCGATACATTATGTTAGTGTTTAGTGGCGACGTGTTATATTTTTCCATAAAAGCGCGTGCTCTATATATGTATAATATGTATACACTATTATATTGGTGTTATTTTATATATTATGTACCTACTGGATTTGACATGAGAAAAATTGCATGTCCCTTAAGTATCGTTTTAAGCGATATTTCCGTGGCGGTATATACATAATATTATTCACTCTAGTATTATATATATACTCGTATACATATTTATATAATGTATATTATAAGTCCGTGTGTTATAGACGCATCGTGTTTGCGTAATACCGCTTATAAGAGTTTGCATATAAACATTCAGTTTTTAGTAAATATTTGTCGAAGAATGAAAGCCATTAATAATGTTATATACATGGGTTATATATTATGTGTATATACTTATATATATTTAAATGCTCGTGTTTTCTAATTTTTTTTTTGTTGTTGTTGTTTACAGGATCCCTTATTCTTCTTCTTCTTATTTTTTTTTTAACAGAACCTTTTAATTTTGCTATTTACCTAATATTATATTATAATATGGTTGTTTTGATTATGATGATTAAATACCCCCGACAGTTGATATCCATATTATCAACGATGTTGATTAAAAAAAAAAATTGGATCTTTTATTACTAACAAAATAATAACATATTATATAAATTCTAATTTGAAATTTGATTTAGCTTTAAATTTATATATATTTCCACCATTAATGTGTATTTATACATTTTAATTTATTATTAAGTACCGACTAAGTATCAATGTTAATTAAAATTGCTTTATTTTATGAACTATGATTCCTAACATTATATAACAGTTATTATAATATTAAAACATTAAATTTAATAATTGTATATTATTATTCCATTAGGTGGAAAAATTTAAAATATTATAATAAAATATTTGTAATGATTAAAAAAAAAAACATTTATATTTGACAGGTGGACGTTTGTAGTGCTACATTGATGGACGTTATACATGCTGTCATTCATGGAACCGATGGATCTGTATTCTGTTTTGGCCATCAAAATCTAGGTAAATCTCTCTATATATATTATGTTTTATAAAAATCCCTTTGTATTAAAATAATAGAATCATAATAATTGATGATCTATTCATCATAAATATAACTATGATCGTTTAACAAGCATCCATCTACATGTAAATGGTAGAATTCAGTTTGTTCATTAAATAATTACGATGGGGTGAGTGCAATTTAAACGGAAGATAAATTAATAATAATAACCGTCACATACGTCATAAGGAAAAAAAAATATATGTTCTGTTTAATTTATACAATAACGGAATTATGATTAAAAACGGAAGTGTAAATCATATGATATGTTAATGAGAAAATGAAAGTTTAATTTAGCTAAAAATCCATTACCTTTATAATATATTATTATACTATCCATAAATTGAAATATCAACCATTTTGGTACAATACATGTATACTGTATAATAATTTCAATTATCCCGCCTAATTGAAATCATAGGGGGATATTCGTGTAATCAGATTATTTTAGATGATTGATATTACATTTTTTTCATTTTCAATAGTTAATATTATTTAGTTATTGTAATCTTATTTATAAACACTAACACATATTACCGTACATTATAATTTTTTTTTAATAATACTTTCAAACTTTGAAGTTTTAAATCAAAATAATGATACTTACCTTAAACTTAAATTTTTGTTACTAACAATTTTTATTAAGTATATACACATATATTATTAGTTATTCTAATATAAAATATTATAACTTACAATACTTAATTTTTATTGTATAGAGTAGGTATATAGGTATAGGTATATACTGTAAGTTACCGAGTACCTGCTTTAAAGTTTTTGATTTTTATTGTTGAATTTCAGTAGGTATAATAATTTATTAATTTTTTATGAAATCGTTTATGTTTAATTCACACAGTATATTTGAAATATTTTACAAATTAAAAATTGAAACCATTTTTAATGTAGCTTTTAATGGAGTTAAATTATTCATTTAAAAACAATTATTCATAAGGACGAACGCGTGATTTATGATTAAAATGTAAATTATGATGTCCATGATTAACGCTTTAATTACATTTTCATTTAGTCTCGGTACAAATGTTTTCCACCGTACAATATTGGTTTGACATCCATAAGATATACTGATAATATGTAATAGTATATAGAAACGACCCTTGCTCTAACCCACCCGAAATCGAAAACGCCTAGCTATTTCCGCTTTCGCCATTATACGATAATAATCATAGATATATACAGGTTATCCTCATGTCTCGCTTTATTCGCAACCTTTAATCGAGGTGACTTCGAAACGCGTACCATTTATACAAAACGTGCACATGACAATAATAACTGTCGTCTCGGAACACGTATGCGCACAAGCTGTACAGTGTGTGCATTAATTATCGGGTGGATGACGTGTAGGTACGTGCGATGAGTATGTACTTACTCCAGTTCGAATAGGTATACCTATTAACGAAACGCAATAAGTGGACAGATATCATCGTATTTATATATATTATACTTTATGCACAACGTTATGGGCGTGAACGCACATCGACCGCGAAGTCCATACCATAATGATACTTCTCGTCCCACATAGGTACTTTGGGTAGGTACCCGGAGCACAGAGGGTATATTGTGATATACATATATTTCGTTTAAAATTCAACAGGCGGCTGCACCCGCGGCCGCTCCGACGACGAGCGTCGTATATATTATTGCATTAATATTATTATCACTATCACTATTATGTTTATCATTATTGCGATATCCATGGGCGGCCGTTGACTTATACGTGGTGGCAAGTTTCGTCAAAGTTCACTGATTGTTATATTATAATATATAATATATATTATACACAAACCGTCTTCGAGCAAACTTCATTACCCTCCCGCCACCTTCCGCACTGTTTGTTTTGCGCATTCCAAACTCGTGTCTACGGTATAAACTTTAACAAGACGCCGGCAAACTATAACCAACACTCGGCCGAGCCCGTGGTGTGATGCACACAATTCGTATTCGAATGCACAATTGTATCAATATATCTCTATAAATATATTCATCCATTATACAGGGTGATACTTTAACGGTCAATACTAATTATTATTTTGACTATACTTACCTATATTATATATTATATTATAACTTTTTTTTTAATTTTGCTATAGACTTTAAACCCAGAAATTAAAATTATATGTTACTAAAAATTAAATATATACATTTATTTCAGTGTCATCAACAAACATATAACAATATAATAAATAATAATAATACAATTTTCCATGGATGGCATATCTACACATACATATATTATAATATATACTATTTCACCTTATTATTTATAGCCGTTTCCCCTGTATTGGTGCCTTATATCTGTTAAACAAATACCTGCTATGACTTATTTTTAATAAAATATGAGTTAGGAAAAGTTTATTCGTATCATACATAGATAATATATAGATAATAATACAAATATAAAATAGTATATTATCTATAGTTATATCTTTTTAATATTTATGTATTTTAGTATTTTAGTATTTTAGTATTTTGGTAAGCTGTATACATAAAGTGCTTTTGTAATTAAAAAAAAAAAAAAATGCCATGAATTAATATTTAATTTAAACGAAGGGGAATTCATTTTTTACTACCCATCATGAGTGGAAAAATCATTAATACATCCCAGTATAACGGTAAAAAAAATTAATTCAGACGTTCAATACAAAATGTTAGAATTGTATTACCTATATTGTGATATCATATATTTTTCAAAAATATAATTTCACAAAAAAGTTTTGAAATAATGGCATGTGCTGACAGTTAAAATTATCACCCCGTATATAGCTAGTATGTGTATTATATTTATATTTAATACGCTTTAGCTTAGCTGCATTATTATATACCTATTGGCTATTATACGCGTATACAAGTCGCGAATACGTAATCAATGTGTCGACGGCGGTCACGTATTATTTCATATTATTTGCTATGCCGTAATTCGTGGTCATGTATCATTCAATGCTGCAACTACCGGTAAATGCAGACAGTGCACAGTCCAACGCCAGTTGGGTTTCAAATTTATGTATGAGGCCCTGGATTTTATCTTGCAATTTTTTTTTTTTTATTAATAATAAGCTCCAATATGAGATAAGAAGAGAATAAATATTAAATAGTATCGTATAAAAGTGCCAAAATGACAAAAATGTATCTAAGTAAAATTCCAAAAATACACTCTTAATCAACAAATATTTTATAAGTTAATTAATATTACAATATAAGCTAATATTTTTTTCTAATTTTACTTTGTATTTTTTATATGCTGCATATTATGGGTTAGAATGGTTAGATTATTCAGTAATAAATTATTATAAAAACTGATATAAATATTGATATACGGTACCTAATAAGAATATTCTTAGTATTTATATTATTTTATAGGTGCCTTTTACCGACTTTACCTATTGTTCGTTAATATTATATAAGGTATAATTTTATATTGGTGCAAAAGGTGTAACGTGTTACTACATTTGTTTTTATACTTTTGAAGTTTAAATCATAAATCCTATAATATCTAAGGTAATCGTCGCCCACACACGACATATTATCCTATCAGAAGTCTGTCACTGTCGTTGTCAACATCTCAATCGGTCGATTATTGTATATTATCTGTATTATGAAGTTCAGTGTTCACTATCGTTGTGCATACGTGTTATATTACAAAATATAGAGACTAATGACTATCACGCGTTTTTTAAATACACAACGATAGGTTCCGGCTATATTTTCGGCTCTGGGTATTATCATCGACATTTACAAGAATATAATATTCACAAGTATTGTAGATACAGGAATATAAGTAGCAATAAACACATATTTACTGTTTATGATACTTCATATTCGCAGTTAGTAAAATATAGTTTTCATTTTGTACGAAGTTTAAAAACGCGTATTTGAACTTGATACAAAAATCTTCGTTGCGTATGCGTCGTGATAAATATATATAATTTCAGACTTTGTATATGACAGCTGATACGATATACTTATACATAAATAGCCACTATTGTATAACATGTGCCAGTAAGCAATATCGAACGGACAGGTTATGTAAGTTTATAAACGATCGGAATGTGATGTGTAATGAACCGTACGAGATAAACTGGTAAACGATGAGATATCAATCACATGACAATAATACGCAACGCTGACTACAGAAATAAAATAGCAAAATCTAATTTATTTTTGAAAATATTTGTTCCGATTTGATTTTGAATTAAAATAAATATAAACAATAATATACAAAATAAATCGTTTCATAATATTATATATGTTTGAACTATCGAATGAATTGAATCATATTGTTCAAATTATTTCGACATGTATTCAAGTTATACTTATACATAACATTTTTACAATAGTTTACAATTCTATCAAAAGAAAACAAAAATATTGAACGTTTATTTACACACGCTTAATTGTAATATAATATTATCGTGTATATACTAAAATTTTGACTTTCAGGGATGCACTGAATATACTACTGAATAGTATAAATTATAAGACCATGTTTGAAATGGAAAAAAAAAATAATCTAATTTTGAGTCAGTCAACTACAACCCAGATCTACTACTACTCGTAAATTCCCTGTAAACTCGGGACAATATTTAGTCAGAGCCCGAGGGTACAATCATTTTGTTAAATTTAAACGGTTTTTGGGTGGTGAAGAACGATGCTGCGGAAGCAGATCATCGTCGAAGGAGCATGGAGAGAAAGCTTAGTTGGTGGCAAACAACCGAAATGCTATAAACGGCATTTGCGGCAAACAGTCCGTCAGCTGTACCCTTCTAAATAGTAATGAAACCACTACCACCGTAGTTACCGAGAAAACTTTGTTTTGAAACAGCTTTTGGCGAAACTGATAAATGACAGTGTTGTTTGACGTTTATCTTTAAAAAGGTTTTAAACACACTAATGTAATATTATTCAAACCCCTCCCCCCACCCAAGAATCTTTTAATTTTTAATAACCGAAATATTTTGAAAATCAAATTAGATATATTATAAGTTTTTACGTGTCTACATAATATTGTTATTACTAACCATATTTATTAAAATATTATTTATTTTGTAATTCATATATACTGCAATTTTTGCAGCACTATATAATTAAATCATTTGAATAAAATAACACGATTCAAAGTGGCTATATAGTACCTATATAATTACAAACAATAATATGAATAATGAATTGGCCTTTTAATTTTGTATATCATTGAAATATCACATAAAATATTACAAAAAATCATGCACGCAAACTAGCAATCTCAACTCTTATAAACTTATTTTTAACATAAAACAATTATAATTTTTTTATGTTGCATACATTACTATTTATACATAATAATTACTTATTATATTGCTTAAATACTAAAAAAAAAATTATAAACATGTACTTAATATGAACACGATAGAAACTATAGTAGAGATTTAGCTTTCAATTAATTTTAATTAACTACCTATTGAACACTCAAGTTTGAAATAAGCGTATTCAAATACATTTGAATAAAATATTGTGTGATTGCATTATATTTATGAATATAGATAAAAATAACATAATATATATAATGACTAATATATTATATAAGTTACATGACGCGTGTGTAAATGCGTAGTTAAAAAAGTACATGCATTTTATACCAGTCTTAAACAATACGTTTAATATTATATTAATATTCTAATATTAGTTATGTTGATCGATGAACTCAATAATTTTTTTTCTCTGGGCGTTTATTTTAAAAACAATTTTGATTGATCAATATTACAGAACGTAAAAATAATATGATACTGAAAAATGGCTGTAGAACTAAACATAACTAAATATGCAAAATAATATTTCAATTTATATTTAAATACATACATAATAAATACTCTTTACTATTTGTTGCAGGTAAAACGTATACAATGATCGGTTCGCCGGAAGACCCACTATCATACGGGATCATACCGTGCGCCATATCGTGGCTGTTCAAAGGCATACAGGAGCAGAAAGCGAGGACTGGGGCGCGTTTTTCGGTCCGTGTGTCCGCTGTAGAAGTGTCCGGACCCGCAAGTCCTGTTAAGGACCTGCTGGCTGGCCAATCCAACGGTAATTACATTTATATATATGTACAGTTTAGTATTATATCGTGTACTAAATACAGGGACCATTTAGACTTTAGAAAGCCGCCTTTCTATCCGCCACGATAACATCGCGCACCGGAACCCTCAAAACGACGGTGCCATATACGTGTGCAAATTATATATATATATATACTAAGCTCTTGAAACGTGCACCATGTATACATGTATATATATATATATATACATGGATGCACACGTTAAATCCAATCCCAACGGTAAAAATCCCTCAGAATTTTAATGTCTGGATTATCGGTAAATGGTATTATACCGTGGATACCATATATATATATGTATATAAATATTATATAAGCGTGTTGTATGCGTAGGAGGGGTAGAGTCGGTTTTTTTATCGCTTGAATGTTCAGAGGGGACGTGGCTGCCGATAGAAACGGCAAAGGTTGTTTAAAAAAATTCGGGTTAGGGATAAAAACTGTTGAAAACAGTCTGGAAAAAAAAGAAATAGTAATCCTTACGTTAAAGAGCGCGTTGGGGGAATAGAAGTAACACGGATTTACGCCCTTTTTTAAGCGTTTTCTACGAGATAAGCTTTTTGCCACAGTCGTTTTGACTACCATTTGAATATTATACAATTTATACGTCGGTACGGATTTTTATAGTTCAAAACGCCCACCCTGTATAATGTATAATATATATATATATATGAGATTTGGTTTAAAGAAAACATCAGAGTCCCGGCGGGTAAATCAACTCTGTTTGGCTTGGTTTTTTTTTCAATCCTTTTTCTACCTCCAACGCCACCACTAATACACAATCTGTACATTTCAATCCATCACTTTAACGCCGTCGAAAACTTTTGTATTACAAAATGTCACGAACTCTGTCTCGGCAATAAATAATTTAATGCATAATATTGAAACAAAATACAAAAACACACACACACACACGTGTAAATACACACGTGCAAAACAAAATAGTTGTTCATCGACTTAGTTTTATTATTCTAGACGAATAAGTAATTAGTTATTTCCACATTTATTTACAAACCAGCCGAGTCTCTTGAAAATATAATTACAATACCGATATACATAAAAAAAATATATTATTTTTTTTTTATGACGTTTAACGTGGTCTGAACACGCAACTACTGTTGCAAGTTTCTATTCGTGCCAATGCCTATTTAATAATATTTTATATTATAATATGATATGTGTCTAAAGTACTGAAATAATTTAAATGAGAGAACAAAATTAAAACCATTGTGTTCTATTATCGAAGTCGATAGGCACATCCAAACAGTTTGTCATTGTAACCCGTATGATTTATAATATTTAAATAGTGGATAGGTTGAAGCGATTTCGTGAAATTTAGAATCGCTTACATGAATTTGAATAGATACAAAAAAAATAAAATAAAAACTTTTCGATGAAAATAAAATATTGATACTATTTTTTTCATTACAATTGGAATATAAGTAAACATTATTAGAGATTTTTAATATTACTTATTCTTGTTTAAGTAGATATTTAGATTATTAAAAATTTAAAATAGGAATTTCATTAATATGCTAAAAAAACTTTAAAATATTCACGTAGTTATTATCTAATTATATATCTAGTTCTAGTATAATATAGGTACCTATTACCTATGTTCATAGTTCTACTGATTTTTTTTCGTACTTAACTTACTATACATCAAATAAAGTACTTACAAATATCTTGTTCTTATAGAATAACAAAAAAGTATATAAATGTTTTATAGTGATTGGTAATTTTCTAAACAATCTTTTTAAAACTTAAAAAAAAAACTATCAAACAAAGTATTGTACGATTTTTAACTGTTATTCTTTTCTTCTAAACAAATAAAAATTAAAATTCGGGAAATAAATAAACGTGATTCTCTTATAGCCTCAAATTTGCTGAAACATGAAAAAAAAATTCCATTTTTATCCCCATCAAGTTACACAGAGTTTATAACTATGATATGTGTAAACCTAAAAATGTTCTGTATAATATCGTATAATACAAACAGGATATAAGATTTCTCGCGTAAACTGGTATCGATAGCGTGGATTCGTGCTTCAGTCAATGCATCGTGCAAATAAATAATAATTGTACATAGAATCTGTAGCCAGCAATATATACATAATGATTCACCAACTATCCTCATCCCCTTTTATAATGTATTAAATATTAAAATTAATTATAACTTAATTTTTTGGAATGTTAAAATATACTTAAAAAGTAAAAACCATACTTTCAAATTCTTGAGTTGTTTTTTATTATTTAAGCAGTATCCTATGAAAATACAAACTTTTATTTTTCAATTGAGTACTTCGCTTTACTATTGAAAACTATATAGATAACTTTTGAAAATATTGATGCATCAAAATTATAATTATTCTAAAGAGCAGTTTTTTTAATTATTTAAATTTGTGTACTAAGGATAAATATTAATTTATCAATATTTATAATTTTTAAAAATTGTTCAATTAGAATAAACACTTGATATAATATTATTACATATTATTTTATTTTATTTACTTTTACAAAACCATTTTTAAAAACTTATATTCTTAGTATATAAATTCGATAACTTAAAAACTGTACCTGTTAAAATGATGAATTAAGTATATCAACGTTTTAAAAAAAAAGTATCTACCAAATAATTTATAGTAAAAAGAGGATTATTATTTAAAAAACTGAAGTTTGTATCGCCACATGATACCTAATCCTTAAGGAGTACAAAAATATCAATAATTTAGAAACATTATGTTCTTTAAGTATATATTTTACTTAAATTCAGAAGTGTCATCAAACGGCTTCTCCTATCAAACCTCTTCTATTACCAATTATGGTTATCGTTCAAAATGTGTATAGATCGTTTAATTTAAAATAAAGATAAAGTATATAATTTAAACATTCTAAAAAATTGAATTTGTATAAAGTCATTGTTTAATAAGAAATGAGGGAAGGTGAGTATACTCGTTGAATCACTGGCTGTATACGGGTAGGCAATACATATAGGTATAAGTGGTGTGGCGATAGTGGATTTCTCACGCGCAAACGGCAATGGTAAAATATTGTTAAAAAAGCTATAATAATATACTCGTGCGAGATGCGTATCGTGTATTGATGAATTATACATATGGTCACGGTGGCGGAAGTATCAAACTCGTGGAAAGTCTCGAGCGATCGGCCTCACATTTACGGCGCATCCTACACGCATCCACATATATTATATAGGTAAACCGGAAGGCGGTGTATACAGAGTGACCCATACCTCGCGGTTTCCTCTTAAGAATAACACGGGAAAACGGTGAAAGCTGCGCAAGCCACCCTGTGCAGTACACACACGCCGTAATGAGATATCGACGAAGGCGCCTTCGTGCGAAGTACATATACATGTACATAACGATATACGGCCGACTCTGTGCGCGGGCAAAATCTGAAAGTTTCCACACTTGTAGTCGTACACGTTGCGCACACATAATATTCAAACACGACGAGAGCTACACGCCCGCCCGCCCGCCCTACGGAGGACCCGCGGAGGACTTTTAACTGAGTTTCTTCTCGTGCGCGTCGGCCGCCGGTCCATCGCTTTTGATTAGCGCCGCCGCCATCTACATCGCGCCCGAGTCGTCGTCACGCCGGCCCGCCGTCGCGCATAATATATCATACGCGCACGACGACAGCAGCACCTCGTACGAGCGCACACATAATAATAATAACGCTGCAGTATAGGTACACGACGAAAAGCGTCGACGCGCTGCGGATTATAAATAAGCCGGGGTGGGCTGCAAATAAATAATAATCCTACTTTGTCGCGTCGACAGACGGTGCGACAACGACGACGAAACGACGACGACGACGACGACTACAAATATAATACGGCGACGAATGCGAACGCGGTGCGGACGAGACGTTTTTATTAAAAAGTTTCTATACGCGCTCCCGTGTGATACTCTCCGCGGCAGACAGACTCGACGTGACCGAACGGCGTGTATTAATCTTGATTTAGCGCGAACTCGCACTGCTGCGGGCCGTCGCAGCTGCTACACACCGATGTATAATAATATAATATAACCTTATACTGCAGGCACCTACGTGTGTTCCGAAGGCCCTCTGAAAAATTCTGCTTTTCTGAAAACCTCGTCTGCAGATCGCACCCCGTTTGTTATAATTTACGTATAGTCGTCACGAAGAAATCTTCGAGGAAAGCGCGAAAGGGACAGTCTCCTCAAACTAGAGATGTGAGCTCGGGTAAAAGTAAATTTTACCCCGAGTTTTTTTTTTTTGCCATTGAAAAAATTGAATGACCCCCTTATTTTGAATGTTTTTACAAACGTAATAAGTTTTGTTTTTGATAACCAGAGTAACCATCATACGATTATAAACACAGACACTGTATTTTAGTTCATATAACGTATACATACTACACATACATTAATATAAAGGTACCTAAACACTGACAGTGATACACGCGTAAACATGCGCGAATAAGCGTGATCAATATATTATCATTGCTTATATCCATATTATAAAATTAACTGATGGCTATGATATATTAATAATAAATCATAATTTAATCATATATGAACGTGACAAAACGATAAATAAATAATAAATCCATGTACCTACTTGAGCTTTATTTGAAAATTGAATAAAAATTACACCTACATTTTTTTTCAAAATTTTTTACCGGTTAATTCCAACATCTCTTCCTCACTCGTTGTGGTGGTGGGAAGACATAGATTTGTAGTTTTTTTAACATTTTCTAGGTTTTTCATAGTTTATTTTTCTAAATTGTATTAATATAATATGTATATTATAAGTATTTCATCGTATTAATATTTTAAAATTGCCTATACCTATGCGATTATGGAATCGACGACCCCATATTATCATACTATATTGTATTGTATTGGTCTGGTCAAACTATAACGGATAACATAACAAACTGTACGTTCTGAATAATCAATTTTAGTTATAGATTGCTATAGGATAACAACTCGTAAATTAATTTAGTTTGGCTCACAAACATTTTTTTGTTGATTTGAATAGTTGTCATAGTCCATTGATGACAGATTATATTACTATTATATAATTAGTAGAAATTTGGTATAGTTAATTGCTTATAAATGTAAATTTAAAAAAAAATCTTAAAAATAATAAATTACGAATATAATTACATTTATGATTTACAATCATGACATGTTTTCTTAATTTTAGACATATTTTTTATGTAAACACATAAAGATGAATACCAATCTTAACGATATTGGATTTACCTCGGCATTTAAGCATTAATTGAATCACTAGTTGTTAATGTTTATACAAAAATTATATGCAAAATTAAAAATTAGCAAATCATAAAACTGATGAAAATTGTATTTTCAGTAGGTATTTGTGTTACATGCTTTTCAAATGAAGGAAAACGGAAAATGAATGAGAAATAAAATTCATTTTAATCCAGTTGAAGGTCGAGCAACACAGCTAATTAATAAAACTTTTTATATTTTATTTATAATAATAATAATAGTTAAACACAAATAACACCTCCCTAAGTCATTTTTTTTTTTTAATTCTCGATAAGTCAAAAACCTCATAGTAAGTTGAAACATTGATTATTCGTGGAAATTCTATTTCCCTTGTATTTTATAATAAGCAATTTAAAACAATAATGTTGTTTTGCAGTTTCTCGAGTTGTTCATCTTCATCTATAGCGACCATGGCTGCAATAGGGAGGTCCACCTACCCACTACCACTTATATTCAAACTTACACGCTAGGCCCATTAATGTAAACGCGCGCCTAACGAGATATCTCGCGTTGTTTTCATTAAGCACGTGTACCGAAATCTACGTACGAGAAACTCGCTGAACACTATAATACCTATATAACACATAAAATGATATATTATTATGTAATGTAATAATAAACGGTGGTGACGACGGCAAATCTCGAACCCCATTTACCCGCTGCGGAGCGCAACTTTTGATTAGGTCGCCGTGGTACTCGTTTCAATATAAGTATATTATTATATAGTTTTCAACCCTTAGCCTGCTTCATTATTTTTTACACGAACACTAATATTATATAGTCAAGAAATGCTGTTTTTTAATTACTCCTCTGTTTACTTATACCGGCTACAAAAGTGACAACATTTTTATATTTTATTTCACAGCAGTAGGTATATATCTACTATAATAAAACGTGTATAATAACGTGTAAATAAGTTATGCGAGTATAATAAAAATATGAACCCTATCAAAATCCAATTAATATTTAAATTTCTATAACATAAAGCTATCCACCGTTTAATTAAAAATGAAATAAAAATTAATTATTTAAATTATTTAATGTTTTTTTTTTTTACGGTAGGTAATAAATATTAATACTTAAATAAGAAGACCATAACTACGAGGGAATAATTTATTTTTGTTTTGTTTTTTGTTAATGGCCGAATATCAGAATATCAGTAAGAATCAATTTTTAAATAATGTATCTTCTTCATTCACTTAATAAATATTGCAGTCGTCGTATAATGATTGTTAACTTTATAATATATATATATATTTCATTAATACAGCAGTACCTATATTATTTTTTTGAAATAACTAAATCGATAAAATAATATTCTATATAATAACCATTCCCAAATGTAAAAAATAAGAAACCCATTATTATTATATAGTTTACGAATATTCTCTCCATATTTATTATTAAATAAACCCCGAAAATTGTGTACAGCGAAATTACGTACGATTTATGTATACATCTATGTTCATGCAATATGTGCGTGCGTGTGTGTGTATCATATTATAATGTATTTTAGCAAATATATATTATATTATACGTCTTCTATAATATCTTTAAACTTTTTTCGACGGAACGAATATGGTAATTCACAGTACGTGACAGTGTACGCGTGCGGGGTTCGTGACTCGTACGAGCTTACAACATAATAATAATTGGGGAGAGACATTCATATCAGATATCTTATTATTATACACTACCTATATTGTATTATATATATTTATGTATATATTCCCACCTACGTTTCGCTCGTGACTATATAAATGTTAAAATAAAAATAAAATTTACAGACGGCGAAGACAATTTGCCAGGCCCTGGGGTGTACTTAAGGGGAGAAGACCCTGTGTTGGGCACACCGATGCAACACTACAGCGAGCTACGAGCACAGACTATTGAAAAAGCCGCGTACTATTTGGATGTAGCACTCAACATGCGAAATTCCTCTCCAGAGTCGCACATGTTGTACACGTTAAACGTCTACCAATACACCGTGCCAACCGGTTCATCTGCAGGTAAAAATATCTGTTATAAATAATATTTTTATTAGTGATGAACAAAAAATTATCTGATGATATATTTTTAAAATTATTATATTAAATTGTTGTTTTATGAAATCTATACTTGGTGATAGGTTTCATTATACAAATTGTTTCAAGTATAAATTAAATGTATACCAATATTAAATTATGAAATCATCCAATGGTTATTATTTGAACGTTAAAAAATATTGTAGTCCATATTAAAAATAATTTACTACTTTTATACAAAACATAAAGTCTACAAACTTTTTTCATGAAAAATATTTTAATATTAAATAACATAATATTAAAACTGTTTTTTGTGTATACTTTTGCTTTGGTCAAGTTTGTAAAAAAGTTATTTCATTAAAAAATTGCGATGATACTCATATAGGTACTTACAATGTATAAAAAATGTAATTTCTTGTTTCTTTATGACTTTGGGATGAAGAAAATTATATACATAATATATATAATATTATTATTAATAATATACATAAAACTAAATTATATTTCAAAACCATGTTTAAATAATATTTATACTTAAATTTGTGGTTTCTATTATATTCTTATTTAGATATTTACATTATTAATTTCAAACGTGTGTATTAATTTATAGTTGCTGGAGGTCGAAGTCGATTACATCTTTTGGATTTAGGCAGTTGTGAGAGAAGCAAGTCTTCCGGTGGTTTGACACTTTCCGGTTTGGGAAACGTACTGCTAGCCATATTTAACGGTCAAAAACATCTACCGCACAGGTTTGTGATAAGCCAAAAATCGTAGTATTACGTGTCTTCTGTTATATTTAAAATCATAACTTTCTGGCTTGAGGCTTAGCCCGTATATAATATGTGAGAGACAAAAATATAATAACAAAACATCGTCCCCGAAGATATAATATATTATATCCCAAAATCCTAATATAAGTGAGATATTGCCTGGAGGGTAGACGGCAGTTCGATAATAATAAAAGGCGTACGTCACGTGGTGGTTTCATAAGGTCGGCGGGGTGACGAAAGTTTCGCTAAGATATTAGGCTATTAGAGTGAAATCCAAGGCAAGATTCCCCCTCCGGATAAACCCTCATATAGTGCGTTTATTTCATATATACGGGCTTTTATATGTATTCGTTCTAAATCAGAAACATAGGGCCTTACCTTAAACTTTAAAGGGTCGAGACGTTTTTATTGTGCATAAACCCACCTTGAATAAGCTACCGGTATACAGTTAACGAATGAAATATTTATTTATTTATTTTTGTTCGTTTGTTTGTTTGTTTCGTGTTTAGAGAACAAAAACTCACTCAACTCTTGAAAGAGTGTTTGAACTCGTTGACCTGCCATGCGGCAATGGTCGCTCACGTTTCGCCCGCTGCTCAACAGTACACAGAAACTCTGTCTGTCGTACAGCTGGCTTCTCGGATACATCGAATGCGTAGACGGCGATTTAAGGTACTTGTATAATAATATATTTATGCCAATAAAAGTATACTGAATGAGATTGATTCTTTTTACGAATACATTAGAGTTTGCTTATTGACATCAAGTTGTAGTTATAACGTCAGAGGTGTTGTTTTTTTTAGTTTGTCGGCGTGGCTAGTGGCTGTGGGACTTCCGGAGACACAGATCCTAAAGTTCAAAATGGCGTGGGGTCAAGTGAAATCGAACCTTCTAGCAGCGAACAGTCAGCCGACACTGTGATCTACGTCGGACCCAGTGAAGAGACGGACGGTGAACATCCTCCCGTCCACATACCTAGTCTGTCGGCCGTGGAAAATCGTTGTCATCCGTTGAACAAATTGCTCCGGGAACCCGGACAGAGCAAGTCGACGCCATCGTCGCCACAACGGTCGATACCAATCAGCGCCGCGGCGAGAGCGCCCGCGTCCAAGGCAGCTGCCAAACCAAACGGCGTGTGTAGCGCACGGTCATCGCCGGTCCGTAATCCGAGAACGTCGTCGACCCGGAAAGAACGTCCTGAGGAGAGGTGGATCGACGGGCCACGTATATCTAAAAGTCGCGCTCACGGCGCTCGGGCGTTGTTGATGTCCAAAACCGACGATGGGAAAACAGCGGGCGAGACGTGGATAGATGGCCCGATGCACGGGACCAGTAGCCAACACGCGAACGTTTACGGGTTCATGGACTACCACAAGAAGAACATGATAAAAAAATGGGTAGAACACCAAGTTTATCAGGTGACGGACAAACAGAACAGGCACCGTGAAACGAAAGAATACACCACATTTAAGACGGATGAATTGGGTCCCAGAGGTCGGGCCAGCGGTCAAGAAGAAAACGGTGACGATGAACCCAAGTGTGATCAAATGTCCGTAGCCACCAGATCAATAATTGAAAATAGCCACCAAGTCAGCAGAGGTAAAACATGTTATTATATAATAATATTTTATAATATACATTAATTGTTTTTATTTTTTTGTAAATAAATTTACTTTTTATTCAGTTTCTGTAATCGCGAATTGAAACGCTTTATGGTTATTTAAGTCTTTAAACTCCATTGCTTTTTAGTTGTGTCCATTGAACGACTCCGTGGTTCAAATTCTGATGAATACAACGAAGAAGACGAAGAAATCGAACTAGAAATAGTAGAAGTCGAAGAACTCGATGAACCCGTCCCAACTCAAGATAGTTGTTTACAGGTATTTACCTAAACGTTAAGCGATATGCGTAATCATATAGTAATCCGATCTTATTATTTTGTTTTCTAAACTATTCGTGTGATAGGTGACGGAAGAAGACATCGCGTTTTGTATGGGAGAATTAGAAAATCCATTGCCAGAAGTTGACCAGGAAGAGCATCCGTTGAGAATACTCAGTCAAGAAAATATGACTGTAGTGTCTACATTTACAGGTATACGCTTGTAATTTTTAGCCCCCTACCGCTAATGAGTTAATTTCTAAATGATTATTTAATAATTTTTTTTCTGTAGACTCACTATCAGTTGCCAACGATATCGATAGAGTTTTTTCAAGACCTGGCGGTAATTCTTTTAGGCAATTCAACAATCACAGACTTCAGTCAGCGACACAACATGAACAAAAGTCGTCGAAAGGTACCCAAGCGATAATAAATCAATAATATTAATTGTTAATTTTATACGTTTCAATTTTTCTAACTAACTTTGTATTCACATTAGATCAATTTCGATATGAACAACTGTCTCGATTACACGAACTATACAACGGCAAGGTCGGCGTCCCTAAACACGTTCCTAATAATTTCAACCATCACTCCACATTACCTACACGCATGCAATCCGCATCGCTATCCGACGTTTTCAAAAATGGCGCTACGGAAAATCCGTCCACGAATCACGATTTTACCCATGCGTCCAACGATTTTGACAATAATAGCATCGCCAGCGAACCCGCTTATCTGTTGGTGTGTACCTATATCGTGCAACTGAGTGATTCATTTTACTTGAGATACTCGATATTTTAAACGAACATTAAATTAGGTTGTTTCAAAAATTTTTTTTTTTTTTTCGTAATCTTAAGTTGTTAAAAAAAAATTATTTTTATTATTTTTTTATCGTTATAATAACTACTCGTTTTATGACACATACATTTTTGATTCCTTATTTCAAGGAAAAATATTATTTGAGTATTTGATACACAAAAATCAAATTTTGGACGAATAATTTATGGTTTTTAAGTATTTAAAGCTTTGATTAGTAGAGTAGAATGGTACTCCGTAAAATGTTGGTCCACCATTCCACTAAGCCACACTTTATGTACATATACCTAATAAACTATTTATCCAATATTTATACTACAAATAATATTCTGCTTCAAAATATAAAGTTAAAAATGTATATTGCCATACAAAAGTGTCATGACTTTTTATCATAAAAATAATAAATATTTTGTTTGTAACGACTTAAAATTATATTTTTTTTAAAACTTAAGTGTTTTCTAAAAGTATAAGTGTATTATGTTTAATATACTACCTGCCCATATGCTCATTATATTAAATTTATAATGGCGGTGAACAATTTTCTACTTTTTTATTTTTTATTTTAGAACGATAATAGTCAATTTTGTCATAACTGTCGAATGAATTTGACGAGCACCGATGACTTGACTAGCAATCTGTGGATGCACTACGGAGAACTTCACACGCTCAGTCGTTTTCACTCGTTCAAACACATGTGAGCGTCACATTAATTTTGTTTCTCCGAAACAGTGTAACAGACAATATTATTAATATGCAATACTATTTTATAATATGTTAGTAGTAAAAATATATCGAGCCTAAGACATCCAGACGGCGCATCAAATCCAAATTTACAGTCTGAAACGTGCAGGGAGCCCGGAAATGGTGCCGAGGAATCTAAGGACAAAAAAAGTCAAGGCAGTGACGAAGGTGACATCGAAGAAGTTCCGTACCCACCGCCGTTACAATCGGAACTGTTGTCGTTGAGCAGAGACGGGTAAGCATCAGCCTTACACTGCTGCAGTAGCGAGACTCTGAGTTTTGACACTTTTCTTTTACCACCCATAGGTTGGACAGCAAAAGCAGAGTGCAATCCGTGTTGAACGGGTTCACGCCGTATTCGGGCAGGTTGAACCACAATTACTCGTTGAACACCAACAACGACAAGTCTCACGACCCAGGAGGGCACAACGGTAATAATCCGTCGATTGATTTATTAATATGTTTGCGTCCGACTCGTACCACTCAACTTAAACGTAATAAACAATTGTGTTTAATGTACCTATAGGTCATCGGCTGAAAAACGATCATAACGGCTGGAACGGTGGTAGGACCCGGTTCGAAGACATCAAACAGCTGAAGGAGTTCAACTTGACAAGCAACAAATTGTTCAGCCAACGGTGGTTTACAGACAAACAGTAAGCGATAAAAACTGTAATGATTACATGTACATTATGTTTCTATGTAGCAAATAAGAAGCTATATTAAATGAAGTTGTATCGTTGTATCTATATCTGTTTTTTATTGAAATCGGTTTACGAGGTTATATTAATATTTTTATGGATGGTGTTGAATCTATATATCATTTAGCCAAATATCCAATGCTAAGTCTAAAATTAGTATTTTTTCAATGGTTTTAAGTATTAAATATTTATTTGTTTAAATCTAGATAAATATAATCTTTGTGCACAAATAACAAGTACAATATATTATGTTCTTAAAAATAAATTTTACAAATACTTATTTATATCGACATAAACATAAATTAGTTTAGTTAGTCGTTACCATTTACCACAAACCCGTATTAGGTAGATCAAAGAAAAAAAATATTTTAAATAATTTATTAGTGTAACTAAACTGGTTAACCTGTGTTCAATGTTGTATGATCACATAAGTTCAGAAACTACAAATAAAAATAATCAGGGAACGTCTCTGCTTTATTTAAAAAGGAGACTGATAAACTGAATTGAAAATAATAATTTGAATAATTTAATATCTGAAATTTCTATAGTTTATAATATATATATATATATTCTGAATAACAATAAATTAATAATAATAAACGTCGTTTGAGAAGAAATAATAAATATTTTAGGTACGGGTGAATATCCAATGTCGTAAAAATTTAAGCTTTAACTACTCATAATCATAAAAATATACGCCGTTGTACCTACGCTCAACTATTTTTTGAATCACCTTTAAAAAAACTTATGAATTTTATGAATTTTATGTTAAGCTTTAATACTTATTATAAAATAACAAATTTAATACATTTTTAACAACAAAATAACTGACATTTATATAATATCTACCCTTCCTCACCACCAACGTACTAGGTCTGGTTTGCTATCTGAAACCGCTCTAAACATTTATTATTGTGACACTTTTACTTTAAACACATAATTGTAAAATCTCAAGATCTAAAATATAAATTTAAATGTTTTAAATGATGGTTTAGAACAGCGCTGCACTACTGTTAAATTTAGTGTTTGTGATTACAACTTTCGGTATGTTGGCCATTAAAGTTATAGAGAAGACGACATTACGTAACATAACTTGTACGAGTGTTCGTCACGTTTGCTACCTATTAATAACAAATTAGGGTTAGCACTTATAATATGATTTTTCATCATGTTTTAGAAACCCGAGAGCGAAGAATTTGAACGAAACGAGCAACAGTAATGCTGCGGCCACCCATCAGAACAGCAAGTGTGATAGCTAGGAGACGGGATGGCTCAGTATGACACGTATACAGTCAAATGAATTCGATATATAATAATAATATGTATTAGAAAAAAAAAAAGATTTTGTTCGTTTCTACAAAGTATAGTATAATATTATACGTCATTATTATATTATTATTACTATTATTATTATTATTATTATTATTATTATTATTATAATATTATACGAACAGAGCATAATATTAGTACTCGGAGCGAGTTTAAAAATTATATTCTATACATTTTACACGTTATCAGATTTTTTTATGGATGTTAGACGCATAAAAGTAAATACGTATAGTTTATACATATAATAAAAATATTATATTTTTAATAAGCACGTTAACTGCTGTGCTGCCGCCGCCGACGATGTTGTGTATTAGATTCGTGTTGTCACGCCGCACAACACGCGACGTTTCGTTACGATTTTTAGCAGAACAAATAATAATAATAAAAAAAAACACAAAACTCGCACGCACCGAGTAAGATATTTTACTAATTATTTATTATTATATAATATTAAATTAGACTTTTTAGACTTTTGTTTTTTCTTTACTACATAATCGATGTATTATAAAATTATATATATTATGATGCATATACTTACTAATTGTTTAAAAAATATTTTGTACATATCATTTTTTTTTTCATTTGTTACTGTTTTTTTATTTATTTATTTATTTTTTTTTAAGACAATATAGTTGTACAACATAATAATAATATAACAAAAATAAAACGATTACATCGAAACTAATTTCCATTTTTTTCATTCCTTTTTACTGCAGAGTATACCTGGGCTGGTGACAATGTTGAATATATTTTTTAGAAATATATATCAATATGTTTTTATTGCAGTATCCTTAAAAAAAAAAATGTTATCAGTAATGTACGCGAATCGTAAATCTATTTTTGTATTTCATTGGCCGGATAAACTTTTAATATTTACTTTTTTTTATAAATTTAAGCAAGTTTTAATTTAAAATAATTTCGATTATTTTTAAGTTTTAACCATTAATAATTTATTCAAAAATGTTAATATTTAAAAACTATCCGGTCAGTGCACAGGAAATATTCTTTGTTATAAAATATATAATAAGTGCCTTTGCCTTAACTGACCCAAAGTGTTGTAATCGTGAAAATACTGAATGTCTGTTCGCTGTTCCTATATTATGTGGGAGTTAGAGAGAGAAAACAAATGTTGTAATGGCCGCCATTAAGTGTAAAACATAATGTAGTTACTATATATTTTAATAAACACGAAAAATATATTTTTTTAAAGAATATTTCAACGAAAACACCTACATAGTGTAAAACGTCTAGTAATGTTTGCCACGCTTCAATTACAATTTTATTTACATCAATGGTTTTTTTTTTTTACTCAATAAATGTAAAAATGTATCAGAAATTATTATTATTATATAGACTTATTTAAAATTTGAGTAACAAAAAAGATTAAGCTTATATAAAAGTAACTATATTCGCAATTTATTTTGAAATATTGTAAGATTCTTCTATTTCATAACTTGATGATGGCTTGAAAAATATTATTAAATTATCATCGTAGGTATATTAAATTAAATTGATATTGCCTATTTTAGCATACTAACACAATTGAATACATAATTTACCATTTTATATTACTTATATATCTTAGCCAAGCTAAAGATAATATACACAAAATCATATCGTGAGATTACTGGGGTTATCGTCAGAGGCGCAATTTCAATGAAAAAACTGAGGGTGCTAAGCACACCCAAGCCCCCCCCCCCCTTACAAATTACGCCATGGTTATCATACAGTGCTCTACAAGATTGACGTTACTTAGAAATAATTTTAAATTTAAGACTGATTATATTATGTTTGTCGCAAGTGCACTGTTTAAATGTAAAATTATAATATTGTGATATTATATACGGGTAAGTCGGACCGGTTTGCGCGCGCTATTTTTACTATTGCAAATCGATGATTTAATGTTTACGCGAGTGGGGGAAGGGCCAATGCGATTTTAATTAAATTACAATAAACGTGCGTGTATAGATTTTTCGATATTGCCGAGTTGTCACGGTTTCGTATAATATATAATATTATGTATGCAGTGTGTGTATTTACATTTGCGTGAATGTACAAGCAAAAGTAATTTACATACATTCTGTTTTAAAAAAAATATTAGGAGATTTCGTGTTTTTAATAATTCTAAGATAATATGTATTAGGTATAATACATAACTGAATTTATCGCTCAAAGTTGTCGTTTAAAACGAGTTCTGCGCATCATCGTAATAATAATGTAGGTACTTTCAATAAAATATGTATAATATACACAAGTCCTGACTGATTTATAATCTACTTACAACCAAATTATCATTTTATGATTAAATGTTCGCCTATGGTTTTGTTGACTAACAAAAAATGAATATTTGTTTTTAATAAAATAGGGTTGCCATCGCTCATCACTGGTTACAAAAAATAAAATAGTTATTGCCTATTGCGATTAGATATAATTTTAAACATATTGTATTCTATGTTTGGTAAAAATGATCATTCAAATGACTGAGTAGTTTACATTAAACGGAATGTAAATGGGGTAAATCCATTGGTATTTAGTTTTGTACGTGCATTTAACGTCGTGCAGGATCAGCTATTGGCGATTTTACGTTATGAGCAACGAGGTAACCGTTCGCGGTCGGCGAGAGTAATCAGCCCCTATGACTACCCTCGCCGACCGCGGACGGTTACCTCGTTGTTCATAACTCGAAATCGCCAATAGTTTCAAATACATTAAAAGGTAACAACTGTAACGTAATAAAAATAAATAATAATATATTGTAAAGTATACAATAGGACACTAATCTTACATTAGGAAGTATAAAAAGTATATTTTTGACTTAATGAATATGTACATTAATGTACAAAATATTAAAGTGACTTTGCTGTATTAGAGCAATAATAATACTTATAAATATAAATCAAGTTAAATTCTATAATTAAAAATTAAAATAAATTAGAATAATTTATTACGAATGCTGATTCTGATGCGTTACGCACCTGTTTAATATTTTTTCGTATACTTATAAGTTATAATGGTATCAATAGTGATGTATACTTATAAGTTATAATGGTATCAATAGTGATCAATACTTAGAAGTAATAATGGTATCAATAGTGATCAATACTTAGAAGTTATAATTGTGCTATGTTTCTATCGACTATAAAAATATTGGTGATCACCATCGGTCTCCAATTCTACATTTAATTTATAAAAACTATTTTTTTTTCTATTTCTATTTTTTTTAGGATAACGCAAAAAGAATTATAACATTCTCCTGAGGCTTTTCCTGCAATATAATTCGCATAGGTAACAGGTATTATTTATATTAATATTATATCAGCTATAAATTATAGTTGGAGTAAATACAAGTATAACCCGCCCAGCTTATCTAAAATCTGTGCTCAAATAATAACTTCAGAAATAAAAACAGTGTATATAGTTTACTGTTATCAGTACGTACTTTGAATAAATTACTTTAAAATATATTTGTATACACTTTTTTAAATTTAAATTTAAATGGCCCGCTCAAGTCTCAATAACATAAATTCTATTTATGTTGTAGAAAAAATATATTTACAAAAAAATCCTGAATTGTGTGATTTGATTATTTGATGATGAATATGTACATAATTTATGGTGTGACGTATTTTGACTGTTGTACGTGTCAGAAAGTGATGCAATATGATTCCGTACTTTTTACCTTATTCGCTCTGCAAACAACAACACGATTGTCGATTGCACACAAAAATATTTTATATTCTTGGCTTAAAGGATTTAAGTTTATGAAGTTCACCTGTAATTTGTAGTACTAATAAATCTATATATTATTATTTATTATATTCTCAGCACATTATGATTGATTGTTTAATACAAAAAAATTATTGTGTACTAATTTATACGTCAATTACATATTATTATAAACAGTTTAATACTTCAATACACGTTAAGTATTAGTAGTATAAGTAAATCATTAGGTAGGTAATAAGCATTAAGTATCATTATATAGCCTATAAGACAATAATAATATAAATTTCCTCTAAAAGTTACAATATAAAATATTTGTTGTGTACTATCTGCTATACTCTTATACTATTGTGTTTTCTTAAATACATAAATACATAAAAAATGCGAAATCGTTTTGTGTTTTTTTTCGGGTAAAAAGATAAAAAGTTCACAATCGTATTACGCTTGTAAAAAAGATACTTAAGCCAGCTGTAACACGTTTTGTACATCAGGGCATGTTTAAGTTAAATAACCACGACTATTATTAATATAATAATTAAAAAAAAATACAATAATATATAGGTACATTAAATTACACTATAAATAAAAACATACAACACAATTGCTATTAATAGACGATAGTATAAGTTTATAATTAGTTCTATCCGATATTAAAATTAAAGTGCTTGGTATTATGGGGTAGAATTATTGTAAGATTGGTGATGTTAATTAATATATCTCTCAAGTTGTTGGAGTATGTGTGACTGAGTCTTGCTCACTCCGCAACCGTATTTTTATTTGCAGATAGCTATTTTCCGTGATCGTAGATTTAGGAATTTCTAAATTTCTAATTGACTATGAATAGAAATAGCTCATTTACAGAATTATAAATGCTAATTATAACAATTTATTAATTAGTACCTATATAGATTATAGTATGTGTTTCACCAATTATTTAAACATATAAAATATTTTTGTCGCACACGTTTGCTTAAATTACAGTTTTTACACTTATTAAATTCTACTACAATAAAAACACACATAAATAAAACGTACGGGCGAACATTGTGATTCTAAAATATTTCGTCTCAATGATGAAACGGTCCACGACGACCATACCAAGAAGGTACCTACCTTCCTCGAGAGAAAAGTGCGTGGTCGAAAGTAACTTTGCAGTTTTCCGAAAACACCGAGTTGTATGCGTACAAAACTTTTTGTATTATAAATTTATAATATTGACAATATTATTACATTATGAATTCTGTAGCGTGTTGACCCATTTAACCGGTTTTGTTCATTTCGTAGTTGAACAAGTGCAAGTGCGTCAGCAACTGTATCGCAAAAGTCTGTATTGCACTGTAATAATTCACACACGGTTTGTTTACAATGCAAACACCGCTGAATTTCATGATTTTTGTGTATAATATTATAGACTATATTTTAGTCCACGTTGATAATATTAGATATTATTAGAGCGTGTGGAATTTTATGTAATTAAAAACTTCATATATTTAACGAAACGTTTTTGTATGGACATTTTTAAAATTTGAATCGTATAAAACAGAAAAGTAATGAATACTAACTCAAAGCAAAAAGTCATTATTACAGAGCAATCGATTACTACGGATATTACTGAATATTGATATTATGGTGGATATCGAAAAATCGTTTTCCTATTTTATCTTATTATTATTACGACGACGTTCTCTGTTTATGACTGAACATATATTTTTTCCGCACATCAACTATATTATAACATGTAGGTATACCCATTATGCATTACCGCGAAAGAAAATTGAAACCGCGTTGGCGTATTTGTATTTGAATAATAATCGGTACCCGTCTTGACGGTTCCCCGGTGGTTATTATGACGCCACCTCACGGTCGTACTACTGTAGTTATGTTGTCGTCTTTGTACAACAGATGGCAGTAACAAATGGTATTTTGTAATACATGCAATCGGTATATTATTATTATTTTGATGAAATTATATTATTTATCATAATTTTTTTAATATCAATGGTACATACTACATAAAATTGTTTGTTGCCTTTGTTTGATAAAAAATTAAAGATAAATAAACTTAAACTATCTTTTTATTTTTTTTCCTACCCTAAATCCTAATGTATTTATTTCATTATTACCTATATGTTAAATTATAATATGTCGCTTATGAATTGATAATACACAAGAACAATTTACAAATTTTCTAAAACAATGAATAGTCAATGATATAAGTATCTTACAGTATATTATATTGGCTCTCAACTACTTAAATGTAACAAGTAATAAATACTTATTTTTATCGGACGATAGGTACGTGATGTGAATTTAATCAATTCAAACGAAAAAAAATCGGAATTGTTATTGATTGCAATTTATCATTATTTTGCGATTAAAAACGTTTATAAATTAAATAAAACAAAAATCGAACGAATCGTGACGTTTAAACGTTTGTAGAACAATCGTGAGAATACTATGATAATAATTAATAATCGATCCTGTTTTTCCGCCGATTTATACATTTAAACATTTTAAACCTGTATGAATAGGTATAGTAGTATTATAGTATATTATCTGCATTATGATATACCAGCTATTTGTCGTTCCTAGTAAATCATCGTCGTTCGTCTTGTACGATCACACGTTCGTCGATTATTAATGTCGATCGATCATCAAAACACGTGTAGTCGTCATCTCTTAACGTCTATATTATGTCTATATATCTACAGGGATATTCGACGAGTTTGTCTTACAAGTAAAATATTGAATATATTATATCATTATAATATTATCCATTGCTGGGTATTAGATGCGTTGCACTGCTGTACAACAAAATCGATTGTGCATTATCAGAGTCGATAATTTATCAATAAAATTCGTGTCTTGTAAGACAGTAAATCGAAAATGATATCATTTTGACCACGTGTTTGCGGGTTTCTTTTTTCTCTAACCAGCTAAGTACAGCGCGGAGTACAGGTTCGGCGATACATAGAAATAGCTGATAATATAGGTATTGTAGTATTAGATATGTATATGTATATATTATATCGTAGGCCGATTTTGATAATTAAGTATATAATATAAAAATTAACAAGATGTGAAAAAAAAATTCTAAAATCAAATTTACACACGACAAAATATGACTGACAATAGGTACGAAAAACATCGACTAAACAGTATAAATAATATAATATATAACGTACACTATATTATATTCTATACTTCTCCGACTGCCTCTCCACTACCCCGTTTCGGTTATAGGCACCAACATCGCCAAATTTAATCTGCTATTGAAGGCCAATACCATTTGTCATGTGTGTGGGCTTCTTCATAAACGTTTTATTCTTTTTTGCCTACACACACACATATACATTTATACCTATAAGATGCTTTTGGACCGCAAAATACGCATATCATATGTTCTATATACATTTTAACTGTCATTGACTTATTTAGGATTATTTGTTAGAAACAGTTACGTATTAAATGCATACAATGATAGAGAATATAAAAAATATGTAGAAATTAGTTTTATAAAAAGTGGAACATAATCGCTCTGCCGTACAAATAAGGCACCACGTCGTCATTGATTATAGACAATAAAATAGACGTGTTAAATTTCAATTCAAATGATAAACAATTATTGTATACGATGAAAAACAATTCTGAACGAAAACGATCTAACTTTTTTTGATTACCAAACAATTATTTTTAATTATAACGAGCGGAGCGATGCGAATGTATCTTACATAATTTATGTGTGTTTTTTGTGTCTGAATATAATTTTTCTAGAAAAAATGTTCTGATTATCAACATTACTAGACATTTATTTCATAAAATTGTATTTAGGTAGTTGGTACTTTTCGAAGGTCAAAATTATTGGAAATGCTAAGCACTTTTTAAAATAATCAGGCAAAACTAGAAAAAAACTAATGAATATTTTAATATTGACGTTAAAATAATTGTTTGATTTCTTTGGTTATCAAAAAGTTAAATAGTCTTTATCGCTTAAAATCATTTTTTATAACAATGTCAAAGAAAATCATAGAATTCAATTTTAGCACATACATTACAGATTATATTTAATGAAGTATACTCAAATCCTACTACATTAGGTATATATATACAACAGAGCAGTTATTATTTACTTGACGGTTTTATTTAGCATTTAATATTATTTTTATTTTTAAACCTATAATTTTAACAGTTAAAATAAACATTGAAAAGTATAGGAACTTTCGTATTAATACTATTATTTATATTGTTTTTGTGGCTTGGTCATTACTGAATGCTTTTGCTATGATGTTCGGTATCATGTTCAGATTGGTACATATTGTAATGATATAGTTTAGGCAATTTTCTATTAAATGTTTAACCGTGAAAACAGTGAGCGTGTATCACACTCAAATTGTGGAAGTTTACTATTTATGCAAGTAAAAATTAAAAGGTGTGTCAAATTCTAACTTGAGTGACATAAATTGAAGTTAACGGTTGTGTGTTATTTTTTAATTGTTTTTAAGTTTATTATTGTGAAGTATTATTGTCAAATTGAGAAAATTTTTTAAAGATATCTATATATAACTGTATCACTATAGGTATACTTAA
The DNA here is from genome assembly GCF_020882245.1 of Rhopalosiphum padi. Lineage (NCBI taxonomy): Eukaryota > Metazoa > Arthropoda > Insecta > Hemiptera > Aphididae > Rhopalosiphum > Rhopalosiphum padi. The sequence goes on from NC_083597.1 coordinate 3,210,282, forward strand.
AATATAAATGCATCAAGTGTACATGTGATTTGTTTGTGGTTTATGTATGCCACTTAATATACTGATACTACATACCTATAAGCAATATGCGTGTTTTGTAGGAAGTATATATATTCCAAGTTATGCCTTACATCAAATTAAAAATAAAAACGACCTATGAGAAAAATATGAATTAAATTGCAATCGTGTCGTGCAATAAAATAACCTCGTCACGTCCATTTAGTATATTATATACAGATGATTAGGTTGTTCGAGTTTTTATTATCATAATTTATTAGAATAAATGTTTATGATCGAATTTAATAACACGTGTTGAGATGAAAAAATATATACGCAGGTATCTATATGTACTACATAAAAAAATCGCATTTACCACGATATTATATTGCTCGTCTTATCACTTGTAATTTGTAAAACATGTACTGCAACTTTTATATTATTATAATACACGCATACGCAAGAAAATCTGATATTTTATTGTTCAATTATAAATACGTTATTTTGATGTATTTATGTACCTATAATATAATATAATATTATGTGTGTGTGTGCATATGTTTATTCATATAGTTCGATTATGTTTATAAAAATATATAAATACAATGTAATAATATAATAAGTACAGCTTACAACGCGGTCAAATAAAAATCTATATAGTATATAGGTACGGTACTTAGAGTATATTATAAACAGATTATAATACGCGTGTATGACAGGGCTGTATATAGAAAATACAAATATAATTACGTGGATATAACACATAATAACTAACTAACTACAATTTTCATTTTTTTTTCAATTATAAAGCGCGTAAATTACTCATTGTACAAGTAAAAACATATTATAACATTATAGATATTCACTGTAGTAGGTAGTGACACATATATTCATTATCGTATCGAAAAAAAATTGAATCTCTTATTAAAATTAGATTATTCCACCTTGCATATACGTATAATAGTATGTGACGTATCTTCATATTATATTATAATATCTACCTATGTTAATAGATGTACCACATGATGATATTGAGCTAAAATTTAAAAATTTAAGTTCCCTATATAAAATTTAAACATTTTTCATTCCGTTAATAGGACTTCCTTGCAGCGTTTTTAGAGAACAAATGTACCTAAAATATTTTTAAAATTATTGAAAATGTATTCAGTATTATTATTATTGCATTATTATGTGACACTAAAACACTTTTTTCGTACTGATCAAAATGGCGAGCACGAAATCAAAAGGATACTGACACAGGAATGAAGTGCTTTATTTATACTACTATCATGGATTAAATAATAATAATTAAATAAATGCAAATGTATTAACTATTGCAATCGAATAAGCGTGTAAAAAAATATCTCCCCGATAAAGCACAAAATGAGTTTTTTGTAGACGATCCATTTTTTTCCAAAGGGAATACATGAATATTGAATACTATACATACTACGTGTCTACATAATATGAGATTTAGACAATTCGCCTAGTGTGTAGTAGTAAAGATTTTTATAAATAAGCTTATCATATAAATCTCTATACCTCTGCAAAGTTGATTAACTTACCGGTCGTCTTAACTTTATGTGTATTACTTCACAAAATACGAACAGTAACTGCAAACAATTATAATACTATATTATATTGAGTCATCGAAATTTAGGCAAGCGAGACTCGTGTTATATACGTACTGTAAATGTATTGTTACTATATTATAAATATATATATATATATATATATGCAAGTACCTGGTGGCGGATATCTGCAGATAATTTTGTCCTCAGAGTTTTTTAACCCACAACAGCGTGTACGACATGCGCTTCGGATTGTTCTTATATTATATTATGTACATATAATTTACACACACACTACACACGAGACCGCGTATTTTATATACATATAATGTATGTACATAAGATCCATTAGATTTTTAACAAGCAAATAGGTGTGTATCAGTGTGACCCGATCGCGTCTGCTCGCGGATATAATATTTATGTTGTTGTTTTTTGCGCCCGGTATCGTCTGCATCGCGGCCATCCTCTGGGACGCGAACACACACGGACGTCATCAAAACAGACAAAACGTACGTACTATATATATTATATATATATGTTTATATAATATATAATAATACATTTAGCCATATACCTTTATGTATATTATTTTTTTAACAGGTTTATAATAATAATAATACGCGTGGTGCCGAATCTCTACTATTTATCGCCGCGGGCTGGATGACGGATCAAAAATAAAAAAAATATATTATATTACGCTAAATAAATAAAAAACATATTAAGTGGATGTCCCGCATGTATTTGTCTTCATCTTACTAACGTACAACATGGCAAATTTGTGTTTAGCAAAATCCATTTTATGTTGTTAGCATTAATATAAGAGTATATTTAGCTATTATTAAATTTAAAAGTGTAAGAATATAATCAAAGCATCTCATAGGGTTTTATTAATAATATCATTTTAAAGTGAATCATTAACATTTTAAGGTTGTAATATCTACGTATCTGTATTACGATATTAATATCAGTAAAAGCCTATGTGATTCCCTAGATAATGTTCTTATCTTTAAGTTTGATAATATGTAAATATATTCTAATAGGTACTAAAGCTAACAACATATTATAAAATGGATTCTGCTGAACGCAAATTTTCTATGTTTTAAGTTAGTAAGACGGAGACACGCATGCAGGTATGATATCCTACAAATACAAATACAATATTATTGCGATTAATGTATTATGCAATGTAATATATACTATATTACTCTGTCACTTTAGAGTTGTGTGCGTGTGTGTATTATGCTTACATACCGTTACATTAATAACAAGTAAAAAAAAAAGAAAAATAGTATTTTTATGATCTGCTGTGCATTAAGGGGTCAAGTGTACCTCATCAACGTTATGTACGTGTGTAGTTACACTGTGATTGGGTGATAACTGATAAGTAACTGGTACATGGTTGTTTTTGACCACACACTACACACTACACATTAGTTAATAGTTGACACTTGACACATTAGTCGACATGCTGGTTATGACCCTGTACCAAAATATACATAGTATAGGTAATAGTAAAAACAATTATAATTTATAATAATATCAACAAAATTATTTTATTTAACGAATTTTAAGTGACTTCAAGTGTCTTCAAACCCTAAGAACCCTTATATCACGCACTTGTTAGAATCTCGAGTATGGTTCTATTTTCTAGGATCCCGGTACTGTCTCCAACTCGAATCAAATTTAACGCATTAAACGCAGATAAGTTTTTAAAGTTCATCAGCAATCTATTTATTTCCACCTTATGATTATTCTTTGTCTATACTAACAATATATTCGTTCTTTGACTCCGAAAATGATCAAAAATACTCAGTGAACATATTCATATACATTGTCTGAATAACTTTTAAACAATAAAACCTACTCCATTCTTTTATTTTAATCTCTTTTCAAAGTATCCTCTCGACAGATATACTGCAGTACTCTCATTAGGAGAAAATTATTCGCCGTTGTAGGTATTTTTATGCCGTTAGATAATGCGGATACTTCCTTTTCTTATCTATACATATTTTGTAATTTATTATAAAAAAATCTTGTCTGTTGTACTAATATTATAATTAAATTACATATAGTTTACAACTGAGGTGATATGCATTTTTTTTAGCATAACTGTTTGGTTATATCTTATATACTTATCTCACTTCAATTTTTTAGTTTCGTTGTCGAATTAATCATGTGTATTCGCTATTCTTTTTTACAAATTCAAAACTGTTAAACCATATAAAATATTATTTACTTATGTCGGAAATTATGTTTTTATTTTTATATATATAATATTATAATTTAATCGCATTTTTTTGAAATGTATAAAAATGTAGTACACACCTGACCTATACGTCGTTGTGAGCAATACGATACTTGCTCATACGTCCGGTTACAGTATTCTGTTCGGCTTATTTTTATTGCAATTCTGTAAATCATTTTTGAATATCTGTTTATTTGTATGTATACAAAATTACCTTTTCCCAATTTTGAAATGTTTAAAACATCAACTTAAATATTGAATTATAACTACAGAAATTGAGAGAAAACAACCCCACTTAAAATCCTTTGAACATACTGTATTATTTATATTCATACTTTTTCTATAATATAGTATTATAGGTATATTATTAACAGGACCATACAGTCGTCCATCCAAATGTTTAGTTGCTTATACCATTTATATTCTCTCAAAACAAGTATATTTAATAAATATATGTATACATATATTATATAATATATATATGTTACCATAATATATAGTACCGTTAAAGTATATAAACTTCTATATTTTATACTTTGACGTACTGCTTTAGTCAAACTATAACTAGAAACTAGTTAGTATTATAAAAAAAACTCGATTGATAAGATGAGTCAAAAAATATATAGATATAAAATCTTTATTTTGATATTAAAAAATATTGATTACATCTGGGAAAAACATAATATTATTATACATGAAATATTTTGCTCATAAAAATATATCCTATTATATTGCATAGGGAAATTAATTTAATTTGTCTACGTACCTATATACTATAACAGGTATAAGTACCTAGGTAGGTATATTATTTACTATTACAATATTATAATGCAATCTTAATACCGTTGATGACTAATGAGCAATTTAGCGGCTCAATTTATCTTGTATCGTTTAATCAGCATGGTCTTGGCAATGGCAGCAGCGACATTCGCGTTGCGTATCGATGATTTTTTTTACGGCGGTAGTATTATTTATATGGATATAAATACTATTAATTGTCTATAGTTATGTGTGAAAACATTGTCCGTTTGTGAGTCGTCTAGCAGCGGATATGGGCCGGCGACGGATATAATATAATATTAGTTTGCGAATCGTGTAATCTTATAGTCGTCTTAGGACGGTTTGATGCGGGTCTTTGACGCGTATAGAATCGCGTGTCGCGTGTGAATCGGGAAGCCCCTCGTCGCGAAATCGAATCCGCCAGCCGCCGATGGCTCGGCAGCGTGTAGATAGTTGTCGTGTCATCGCGGCGGCGTGGCTGCTGGTTTATAATTTATTACGACATAACGATATATACCATATTATACTGTCGTTACTGAACCGCGCTCAAACGGTCATCAGACCGCAACCGTGGTGTGTGTGTGTAATGTTATGTGTTGTTTGACCGTGGTATATAAAGATCTTGCGAAGCGCAATTATTTTATCTGTAGACGAATCGTCAGTGCCAACTATCGAATATCGATATTGAATTATTCTGATTGATGACTGTTGACGCGCGTATTGTGCGCATGTTTTTTCCCTATCGACACCAATAAATCTTCAGGAAGTTTTTTAGAAAAAAATATATTTTTGTAATCATCATTAATTCTAATTCATTTTAAGATTGTGTATAACACGTATATTTTAGGACGAGGAGCTAGTGTACTTATTGATGATTGGAAAATATAATAATATATAATAGCACCTCGTCTATTTTTATGTTTTAGATGAATCTTAAAATCCATCAATATAATATAAGCACGACTCCATAGTGGCATAGCACGTTTATTGGTTTTATATTTCTTTTCATCGAATATCAGTGGTATTATACTATGGTAATCATCTCATTTCGATTTATAATATATGCTTATAAAACAATCTATATAGTCAAGCACAGTCTACGAGCATGCTAAATTAATAACTTTTAATACTGGCTATATACTCGTAGTATGAATCTACTTTGAATTAGAACAATTATAAAATTATTTATTTATTTAATTGTTCTATTAAAATGTTTTTATTCACAAGACTAGTTAAAATAAATATATTTCTTGTTTTTTGTGTATCTTAACAGAATTATATAAGGTACTTTTTAAGATATATGTAATCTTATTATTTATTAGTAATTATTATTATATTGCAGAATGTAAAACGCTCAATTAAAACTTAGCTGAATTAGAGTATAGGTATATTATAGAGTTCTAAAGATTTTTTTTTTAAATATATTTTGGTTCAGAGAATAATGATGATTGATGAGAACACTGTAAATAATTACTCAAGTCTTATAAGTATTTACAATATTTTCAAGAAAAAGTTCAATATCAATACCTTATTAACTTTAACTCTTAAGATACTTATAGTAATGTCTATATAGTATACATGAAATATAATTCGATTTTCCTATATTATAGTGCTCCAGTCGAACAAATATTTAGTATTGGAAATTGGTAACAAATATTAACCACAAAAAGAAATTTAATCGATGGTGAATGTTTTGAAGTCTTTTTTTATTTAAAATTGAATAATAAAATATAAATGTATGTTTTAATATTATTAATAATTATGATTTATTGACTATATTGACGGGTGGTTAGGAGGATTAACTCATAGGTTATTACCTATTTTGTGTTTACTTATTCAAGATAATAAATTTATATTTTATTTTCTTAAACTATGATGTATTGTAAAATACATAACTATTACTATTTACTTATAAGTTTTGATTGCTAATGTATGAATTGTATATAAAAATTATATTTGAAATCACAGATTTAAAAATTATTCTACCTATTTTAAATGATTTATTATTTAATTATTTTTAAACTTTACATAGAAAATAGTTTATTTTTTAATGTATCTTAAGATACTGATTTAACTCTTATTACATTTCTTATAAGTATATATACTTGCATGGTTACTAACTCGGATGGATAGACACAATGAAGATATAAGATATTTTAACATGAATCTATGTAGAGCTTATAGCTTTGGAAATTAACAGATTTAGCTCTAAATTTCATTCGTATACTTTTTTTAGACTCGGGGGGACTATGTTATTCAACATTTATAAGTTGTTAAATGTGGACCGTTCACATAAATTTCGTTATGGTTTATAAAAATCAAATATTTTTTGTTTATAGTTATCATGTAGGGTTGCCGAAGATTAAATAAGAAAAGTTTAAACCAAAATTTGTGTAATCTTGCCGACCCAAGTCGCTTTAAGACGCTTTGCGTTGCTTTAAGGTTTTTTTGGAAATAAAAAAAAAAAAAAATTTATTTCATACGAGATACTGCTTATACTATCTAATACTACTATATGCAGTCCCCGTAATGTCAGCGGAAAAAGTTCCCCAGATCACATAAATACAAATCCAAATCCAAAGTCTTATGTGTATGATTTAAAATGTTTTTTGATTTGTTCAAAACGATGCATCGTAGACAGATTTAAAAATACATTATACATATAAGCTTATTCTGCAGTTATCAATCAATGCAAACGATCTACGATATTAAATATTTTATAATACCATACTAATAATACAGACTCCAACGTGGTCGTTTTAAATGTTCTCATTTTATAGTCTTTTTACTTAGTTTATTATTGTAAAAAAAAAAAAATGACCTAACTAATTGTAAAAAATAGTTGCATAACTGTAATATATACAATTTTAAAATCTAGTAATTTATATTATAACTAAATAAGTAATAACTAATAACCATTGCATATTTGCATGATACTATCCGATATTCTATGACGCTAAAAATCGTAAATGTTTATACCAAAGTTTATTGAATCTGAGTCAGGAAAACTTATTTATAATATATATAACATTATATTTTATGATAGTAAAGCACTAAAGCATTACAATATGGCAGGATAAAAAAAAATGGCTGAAAATTAACACCGTACAGTAGTTTGATTTGCCAGTATTGGTGGTTGTTTTTCTACTCAATATTATTAATAAAAAAATGGCGTTGAATTTGTTTACACAATTACTTGTTGAATTGATTAAAATTAGGAGGTACACCTTGCTATATATACACATACCTACTATAATATAATATATAGGTACTACATCGCATGTCTATTTAATTCATAATATATATATATATTATATAAAGTAGTGGCCTGGGTAATTAAAGCGATTTGTATTTATTGCAAGTTTTTTGCTTTTATCTGCACAATCGCAAGTCGTTATTTTTACTAACTCTTATCGAATCCCGGACATTGTAAATTTTAAAAAGATATTATCGGTATTTTTTTAATGAGAGCATAATGTAATCGTAAATAAAATATCTATCCATGGATATAAATATATATTACATTTATGTATACACTAATATTTAGGTACATATAATGCATATAATGCGTGTATGTACGTACTTGTTATAATATCTATAATACGCATAAAACATATCATAGGTACCTACTAATAAACGCCGCGCGCACTATATAGTCGTCAAAAATTAAAACTTTTGCACATTGCACAAACATGTACGATTATACACATATAAAAAATAATGATATATAATATTTTTAGGAATATTGTATCACGCAATTATTTCCCATTTCATTCGCATCGTGAGTGAAAAATACAATTACAAATTTAAACGTGCTAACAAATGATTGGGTTCTTAATCAGAAAAAAAAAACTAATAATGACGAAAAGTAGTAATTTCCACCAAGTACTTATAAATATAATAAGATATTTCGTTTGCGTTTTACCACATAAACATTATGCATTATACATATTACATTATATTATATTAGTATACGCGTACGCGTTCATTAAAATAAATATTTTAATCGAAAACATTTAGTAGATACCTACACTCAATAATTAAACGGCGGGGAGTGAGCGCGGTACATGAGTTTTAGATTAAATTCCGAGTAGTAATAGTGTGCTCGTACTATACGTAGGTATAGATGAAGCCGCATTATATGTGTTCAATATAGATATATATGTATGTTATTATAATGGTCATTGCTATTATTATTATTATTATTATTATAACTGTTATTATTCCGTATCGGATAAATTGTTCGGAGTATAATAATTTATTTAATATGATATAATATTATGTATTTTGTAGGTATATAATATATATATATTATATTTATATGCACATGTGTATGGCAATTTTGTCAGATAAATTTTTTTAACTCTAAAAAATACCTTGTTTTTACCTGTATGAATGTTGTACCAAATAGGTACATATTTCGACGAATGCCATTTAAATATAATTGTTTAGCAAAAGTGTTTAATCCTAATTATATTGTATCAATCGTTGAACTCGAATAACATATTATGTCCTGTCAGTTTTTATGAGCAGTGTAGTACATCTAAAAATACTACTAAGTAGGTATCGAAATAATAAATATAACAACTGTAGCATGACAAAATATATATCCAGACACTGTTATACTTATAATTTAAAAACATATTTTTTTCTCATGCCTAACGACGAATCATTTTCAAAAATATAATTTCAATAGTTATTCGTTTGTAATGCAGTGGTAGCAAAAATCGTGTAATTATTTTTGTGTAAAGTTGCGAAGTCATTGCAGCTTAAACAGTTTTTATATTATGTATGTATTGTTGTAGACTACAACAGTTCGTTAAAATCTTATTATAACGAGTGTATATACTATATATATATATGAAAATATTGTTCCATTATATTTTATATTTTTACCGGAAATAAAACGAGTAGGCGATTAATGGTTAAGTATCATTAATTATTGTTCATTGACTTAATACGTTTAAGTTATACATATAAATGTGCGATTTTATAGATAAAGCTATTTAAAAGGACTCGAGGCTCAAGGCCAACTTACTTTGCAATGTTTAAGCGTACTTACTAGTTTCTATTGCAAATTTCAGTCATAGTAAGCAATAAGGTTCTCGACTATACATACTTAAAATTCCATAAAAAAAACTTTTATTACTATACTATCAAAGTTATTTTCATTAGGTAATTATATTAATTATAGATTGGAAATTTAAAATAATGTATATTTATCAAAAGTTGTTAATTTATTAGCGAAACAATTAAAGGCTAAAGGTACACCATTGCCTTAATTTTATTAAGTTTTTACGTTTTGGGGAAATTATTGGTATTCTAGGTAATAGGTATTAAAATAAATTAGTTCTACTTCATATTCTTATTGTTTTTGCACTGCCTGTTTAGATATACTACCTACTTTTAAATAGAATTTGGATATCATATTGATGTAAAATACTTAAATATTTACAATATTAAATTTCACGACGATATATTATGTACTATAGAACTATGGGAATCAGTGAGCAATCCTAATAAATAATACGAATAGTATAATTTTTTGTTTTAGTTCAAAATATTATACAGAGAAAATAATATCATATAGTTTACATAACATAATTATATGAGTATACAACTTTATTGTATAAAGGTACTCACATTTTTGTGTGTTTGTGTGTATGTGTACATAAATGTGCCTGTTATACATAATATATACTACTTTTAATCAAAAATATTTCCCTTATAATTTTGCAAAATAATTTCTGGTCACCACATAAATCCAATAGAATACGTCAGTCTTGATTATACATATACAAGTTGCTTTACTGCTCAGCGTATTAAATTTAAATTTTTGAGTGCTCGATGCATCTACAGTTATTAATTACCCATGTTATCTACTTATTGTTCAATTCAATAGGTCAATAGGTGGTTTATAAAATCTATACAAAATTGTAAGTTATTTGTTTTTTATTATATAATTATACTACTTCAAATGTACAGGAAACTATAGTGAATTCGGTTTATCAAGATTGTTGGAACTACAGTATCCTCAGATAAAATATTGAATCACAATTGATTCAGATTCTTATTATCAGTCTTATTATATAATACAAATGGTAACATTGATTGAACTGAATATAGTTAATATAGGATAGTTTCAATAGTTTAACTTTGGTCTAAAGATGTTTTCAGTAATTTATACATTAATTACATAGTAAATGATGTGTTGTTTAGTAATAATTAATATACGTAAATACACAAGGGAAGCTTTTGATTAAATCTTACATAAATATTCTAAATATGATAATAATAATTTATATAATATTTAATTTTATGTATAATTTTAATTTATTATTATCAATGACACAATCTCGTATTTGTAATATAATATTTTACAACTATAATAATTGTGTACCAAATCATAAAATATAATTACGAATTTCAATACTATAAACTTCATTCAATCTGTGTTATTTTAAAATCTATATATTACATATAATTACTACACTGTATTTATTAACCTTGGAATTTATTAGTACCTAAAGGATAAAAGACATATTTTATATTTACTATAATTTATTTCATGAACAAATCAATTTGATATTATATAATAATTGGTATGTACTAAGTATTTTAAAATATTAATTATTTTCAAATAAATAAAATTGATAACTTCTTTCATATTATAACAACAAAGTATTGTAGAGTATCACTTATTAAATAGTATTATAATCAATGATAATATATAAAATGTATATAATACAATAATATATATATATATATTATATACAAAATACGCGACACTCATCTGTCTCATTTATTAAATACAAATACTATATATTTTTATCGGAGTCTCAATTTGTGCTGCGAATCATATTGCAATAATCGATACAATCACTGGATCAATTATCTTGCAACTCCGGTGAGGTTTTTTAAAATATTTTAATTTTATAACCATTAATTAGTATATTATAAAACAATAATAATTATTAATAATTACATGTGAAATAATACTACAAGCTCTTTATTAAATTAAATGTGGTGTCCCTCAGGGTACAGTTATCTCACCAATTCTTTTTAATATACAAATAAATGGAATCCACTCACTTCTCCTTTAAAGTAAAATTATATGTTAAATGGACGATACTTTTATACTATGTAAAGCAGACAAACAGGATGAAATATTTGAAATAATTAATAGGGACTTAAAATTAATATCTTCAAAATAACCTATTCCTTTATTTTGAGAAAACTTGTGTCATGCTTTGACGGAAAATACAACACCTACAAAAAAATGTATAAAAATTCATAATACATCATGCCACATGTCTACATAATACCTACGGTTTTCTCATGTGAAACTATTATTATTACTAATTCCATTAGATACTTAGGAATTGAAATCTGCAATAATATGAAGTGGAAAAATTAAACAAATGTTTTAAATAAAAAAATAAGAAAAATGATTTATATTTTTAAAGATCAGCGTAATGTATTATATTTAACTAAACTGGGACAAATATATTGAGCTTTAGTGAATCGATTATCATTTATGATGGTATAGTTGGTTGGGGTGGTGCCCTTAATAATATTATAATAGTATTACAAGTCAGTCAAAATAAAATTTTGAAAGTGACATTTAAGATTTTTTTTTTTAATACAGCACATAAGAAGTTATAATCTAGTCGATTAGTATTCATAGTAATTTATACTATGCCTTAATGATATAAATGTAATATATATTTATACATATTATGTAGGTACGCGCGTGTCGTTCTAAGTCACGAGACGTCGACGACTGCAGACACGAAAGATCTGGGAACTCTTAGCGCGCGTACGGAGAAAAATTTAAATTATTACGTTTTTATAATTGAAATAAATATAGTTTTATGCCCAATTTAGCTATTTTGTATAATAATATATTTACTAGTACGTATATAGATTTTCGTGATTATCTTTTTTAATCAGCATGTTTTGACTAAACGTCGACAACGTCGGCGGCATACAACAAATATTTAGAAAATAATATTACTATATTACGCCGTATTATATGTATAATGATATAGGTATAGTAGTGCTGCCTAAGCTTCGTGTTTGTGTGCGTTTATAAAACGATAATGTGTAAGTAATCAGTACATAGGTAATAATTACTAAATCGTATACTTAGAGAGACGTTTCCGTAGCCTGAATAATAGCAGTCCATTTGACCATCTCAAATCCTATTGACCACAGTCTTGATGCTTAAAATATATCATATCGTAATTCACAGATAGTGCACTGTTTGGAAAAACACACATCTTCTTTCGCCTTTAAATTGTTTTTTTTTTACTTTATATTGTACTCATAGACGTATATTATTATAATCTGAAACAGTTAATAAATGTACAGCTACATAATAATAATTTCACGTTCCAAAGATAAACTTGAGACGAGTCCCAAATTTCAAAAATAGCATGAATTGGGTCTTGAGGTATTTTATTATCAAATATAATAAATACACGAATTGAGTCCTGAGGTATTTTTTCAAGTATATGAGTTGAGTCCATCTTATTAGCATTATCCAAGAGACACTACGCGGAGGCAGGCTGACTAGAAAGTTTCCCAAAAATGTAATGTTATTAGGTAGGCATATTTAATATGAACGATTATTAAATTAGCTTAATTTTAGCTTAAAAAAGCGATAACTGTCTGGTTATGTCATTATCAAAATAAAATTCAGATAATATATTACCGTCCAATTCGAGTATTATCAAATAACACAGTGAACCCAACTCGTGCTTAACCTAAGCGATCAAAATATCTTAGGATCCAACTCACGTTTTCCCGTTCCAACTTTCATTAGTAAAGAGTATATTGATACATTTTTTTTATTATGTATGTTTGATAAATATTGATGATATAACTATAAAATAAGTAATTACTAAAAAATGGTACTAATATATAATGATAAAATTAGAATTCAGTTATAACCTAGCTGTTATAATTATTAACTATATAGGATATATGTGTATATTATTATACAGTGATATAACTTATAAATAATACTTATAGGTATGCATTATGGTTTTGTCTTTCGTAATCATAGCGGATAAAATTAAAATAATACGTCTTAATATACTAAAAATTAGACACACCAGTATATTCCTGACGTTAAAATAAGATCCACCTATATTCGAAACCTGTAGAGTAGCATTAACAGTCTAACACCTATTGATGGAATGTGTCAAGTATTTATAAAGAAGATGGATAAATGCAAAATATCAAAACCTCTTATGGACGTAGCGCTAGGACCCAATTCTGCAGACAATCTAATCTCATATTTTTAAGAATATTTCAAATAAAACAAAAGTAGGTACATAAATAATGTCCTATTATGTAACCAAAATTAATAATAATAATAATAATAATAACATGCATAATATATAAATTATATTCGATAATAGCTGTTATAAAAATCCTTCCAAGGGGTCTATAGAATATGAAGAGCAATACGAGAAAATACTGCTGTATACGTAAAATGTATTGTGCTTTGTGATTTTGGAATGTAAAAAAAATTGTATTAAAGATTGTGAAGATTTACCTTAAAAAACGGTTGTTTCGTGAAAAACGATAACGTTCGCGCTAGAATTTTGTCTGTGTATAATAATATATTCTATACAAAATATTGATTTCACGTGCGTCCCTATATCGTACCTACCTATTGTAAGTAATTTCGAATAAAAACCACACCACGAGCAGCCACAATATCACGTTTCTCGCGCGCATACTTACATATAGGTACGTGCACCTATACTTGTACGTATGCATACACATATGTAGAGGACCGCGTCCGTAAGGTCCTCGCGCGCTTCATCCGCCCGATTACACCGAGAGGCGTCGGTGCGTTAACTCGAAGAGAACATTGGACGCGCACGTTCGTATACAGGCGCATATAACGCGCATCATAATAATATGTCGCGTATTATACACACATTATAAAAATAGAGGTAGCTCATATGCGTACAAAACGAATACGGTTTCACGATGAAAACGCCACACCACTATTACATATCACGTATATCATTGTCAGGGTTTTGGCTCACTGAAACTAACTACTGTTTAAAATCTCCTGTTTAAACAGCATGTTGTGATGACTATCTATATATTTCTAATGAGTTTATACTACAGGGTATTTCACCAGGCTTGCTAAGCATATCTTTTTGTACACTAAATTTGAGTATAGGAATTTTTAAATATACAATAGTCACTATTGACCTGTGGAGATACAAATTTTTGTTTTTCAAACGAGAACCCTCATTCTTACAGTTAATTAATTAGCAGTTATTTTTTTAATATTTTGATTATCGAAATCAAAATTCAAGAAATAGTTTTTAAGTTATTTAATTTGATGTATTAATAAAGCCAATATAGGTTCATAATAATAGGTTTAGAAGATATGAAAGTTATAGTGAATTAGACATTTTAGGAATTAGTATAATATGTATTAATAATTTACAAAAATGATACAAGTATCTATAAAAAACAATAGATTTTAAATTACATTTATATTTAATTGTTATACAAATTTCTTTAAGGATTATTAATATAAACATTTTAAGAACATTTTTAGTTAAAATTGTTTTAATTAAATTTACTCATTTAAATTTTGAATGAGGTACGTAAAAATGTTCAAAAAAATTATCCGTAAAACATTCACAGTTATATAAGAAGATTTTTTTGTATAAAAAAAAGAAGCTTGTTTAAAAAATATCACTTTAAATGTATGTTTGAACTTTGAATAAAACAGTTAATAACCATTTAAGCAAAATTTAAATTTAAATCGAAAGATAAAATTTTGATTTTGAGTCCTAACTGCCTATACACAGGATTGATGCCTTTATGTAGTTACCACCAACCTGTTTTAAAGAGAGGTAGTCAATATAGACGGTTAATAAATAATAATAATTGGTACGACTGATGACTATTAATGTACCTATTATTTTATATTTTAATGTCTGTTGTAAAACTCTACGATGACAAATTATATGATTGTGTTATTATATTATGCGATGACAGGTTTTCGTCTCATTGTTATTTATTTTATTATTTAGAAACGCGCGCAATCAACAAACACCGTGTACATAACTATAATACGTACAGGTAACATCAGGTACAATCGGATTTCGAACGGGCCGCCGCCCCGTCATCCCCCTTATTGCTGTCAACTGTTTTTTGACAAGGTGTTTGGACGTCAAAATGTTTATAACATATAACATAAAAGACCTATTGTGTTCTTACACTGCGATTGTCGAAAACTAGTTGACACGCGTGAGATGAACGAAAACGTCCGTTATTGTTTTTACTTTTTATTTTTAACGGCCCGAGTTTCGCAACTCGATTGCAGTTAGTAGATTGTTTTTGTTTTTACTCCCTTTTTTTTTTTTTATGAGCGTTGCTGAGAGCTCGATTGATATTATTTATATTTTGAAAAAAGAAATAGGCACTATTGTGTCTTTATTTCAATCAGAAAATGCATATCAAAACTATTACTAATCAAAAGTATGAAATAAATTATTTAGTTAATTTCGTATAGGTACATTGGTTTTTATTGTTTTTTCTAGCATCGTTGAATAAAATAAAAGTAAATTTTAATCTTTACTATTTCCTATTGATTTTTCTTAATGAACTTGAATCTGAAAAAAAGTTTTATTTCATTTAGAAATAAACTCAACTGTCTGTTTTTAATAAAATCAATCATATTTAACTATCGTAGTTGACTATAAAACCTGCAACAGATATCAATTATTCTCATGAAACCCGCCTTTATTACGTTTAAGGATTAAGGAATATTGGTGCATTTCATATGAAATGCGGTGAGAATTATACTATTTTAGAG
This sequence comes from Rhopalosiphum padi, assembly GCF_020882245.1. NCBI lineage: Eukaryota > Metazoa > Arthropoda > Insecta > Hemiptera > Aphididae > Rhopalosiphum > Rhopalosiphum padi. The sequence goes on from NC_083597.1 coordinate 3,226,735, forward strand.
TTAATAAAAAGCTTTATGGTATTCTAACAAACTTATCGAAAAAATAAAAATAAAAATCACGATCTACGATGGATCTATATATATATATATGTTCAAGTTTATACGTTGGCATAGGAATTAGAGATTATATTAACGAATGTATCGGAATCTCGTACAGAAGTCGATAGTCGTAAATATACAGTCGATATAAATGTATATTTATATTTACTATAATATATAATATATTATGTTTATTATGACTGGCCGTAAAGTCGTAAAACTTGGTATGTGCGCGCGATTTTCTTCCCAATCATATTACTAAAAATGCTCACCGAATTTATTCATAAAGTGTGAGTTTTATATTACGTTTATGAGTTATATCTTTGTTTGTTACATTTACATAGTTAGGTACATCGTGAGCACCAAGCGTACTTATATCAATAGGTTTGTATAATGAGTGGTTATAGGTCACTTTGTGTCTATAAAATACGAAACGCGAACACTACTGTAAACATTCAGAACTTTATACTAATTGTCTTTTTATATTATATACCTATTATAAACGATAGGAACATATTATTATGTAGTATAGAGCATATACTATAATAATAGTATATATAAATGCGTCTGAAGTAATGAGACAAATTATATTTAAAATATTATAAAGTTTTACAGATTTTCTACTAAATTGAGACCAAAACTCGTCTAAGACGGATATGTCTTATGACTACATTATGCATTGACCCTACTATATTATTTACTAAAACTTGTTTAGGTAAATATTTTATTTGAATGTTTGAACATATAAGTAATAAAATTATATATTTTTAATATTATTTGACATTTTTCATGACTTGTTTATGTTATATTATATACGTCATAGCCTCATAGGTACACAATGTTTATTATCTGTATATAATTATAGTAAATATCCACGTTATGCAATTTAAATTTATTCTTAACTCTAAAAGTTCCAAGTTTTACAACTTAAATAATAGAAACAGATCAGTGATTGAACATTTTAGAATTTGTTTACTTTTGTAAAGTAATCTTAAATTGGATTTTTATTTTATATTTATACAATTTGGACTAGAAGATTGGTATGCATGTATACTTTAAAATTATTAATAAGAATTAAGAAACCAATATAAAACTAAATTACTCTTAAACATATAAGTTATAGTTTAAAAAAAATTGAAATCCCAGTGTTTGAACACTTCAAGCCCAGTGAACTGCTATAACAACTAACAAGTAACAATATTAACTGTTAATTTTCCATATTAGACACATAATTTTCTTATTAAAACATTTGTGAGCGATGTTCAATTACTGGAGGTTGTACAATAACTGGACGGTTCACCGTAAAGAGCAAACTCGAATTTCCACCAATCCTCACTGATCCTTAAATAATTTCGTTCCATGAATTCATAGATACTCGTAGATAATCTAAGTAGCTACATATTTTAGTAGTATAGTTGGGGATGAATTATTCAGATCAATATTATAATTTATTAGACACGAGTTTCGTTACCGTAATATTAATAGAGGACATCAAGTTAATTAAAACGTCGAGAACACGAAAATTTTCCCACGATACTTTTTCAGAAATTAGGGCAAACTACCAAAAATTTGGTATCAAATATGTATCAAATTTTAAAAATGCATTACACTTTTTTTTATGCAAATAAATTAAAAAATCTCTTTTTATTTAATGTTATCACTTATCAGCCAGTGCTGATTAGTATAAATAATTAATAATATTATAGTCTTGAATTTCTGTTAATTTACTTGCAGGTAATCCGCAATATAAGTTTGCCGTTCAATTATTATTTTGTATTTTATAGGTTTTTGGTTTATATTATAAGCATATATATTGAAATACAATGTATAAAATGATCTGCGTAATATGTAATGTATTGTAGCTGTATATAAAATAATAGTATAATATTAAATTCTAATGATGTTTCATAAAAAAAAATTCTTGAACAAAAGTATTTATTGATTATTATTTTCAGAAAAACTTTATAAAATTATTTTTATTAATTTATCGACTTAAGTAATATATATATTATCTTATACCAAAAATTCTTGAAAATATTATATTCCGTTTAATCTTAAGAATCTGTGTTATATATATGTCATAATTAGGATACGTAACTGTAACCGCATATAATATATTATAGTTTATCACGATTATCCCAACGCCTTTCAAACATTCGAAATTTCATGTCTTAAAATAAATGACTCGATTTGAGAACTTGTCCATAGTATTTTTAATCGAATCGATGGCAGGTATGCGCAATGTGCATTATAAAAGTATTTAATATCGGCATTTATTTAAGTATATACATCAATATACGCATATTATACTATAAACACGATGTTGTGTGAGACCACCGCGATCATGAAATAATTTTAGATATTTATAAAACGCGAAATAGTAAGATATAATAAGCGTTATACGGAATAAATCGATCTCAATAAAATTTAATATTATAGTCTACGTTTAAATTACTTATACAGAGGTAGGTAGGTACCTGAATGCGCACTCACCACACATACTCGTACATCGCTATCGTGCCCTTAAACGTTAAATATTTAGAAACGGCCATTATCGTTCTGCTCTATGCGTATACTAGGTTTTGAAACGAACTCGATGGCAATTATACTCGATTTGGTTTTACGATTTCGAGATCTGTTTGATTAGCCATTTAATACGTATAGGTATATAATACATTATATATGGTTTGAAAAAAAAATAGTTATCTTTACTCAATTATATCTGCAAAATACATCAACCATTGTTGGCACATTAGATTCACGAACATAAAAACAAAAAAAAAATCATTGACACGTATATTATATCAATTATATTATGGGACGCGAAAAGATACGGATCTAAATATCTATTTAAAACAGCATTAATTAACCCCTATAAATAGATGTGCTGTATTTTTGTCAGAAAATTAAATTAATTCTTCCCCCCCCCCACCACCACCACCATCACCAACATCTTGCTAGACCAACCTTAACCTACTTGTGTGATATGCTATACGCAGCTTATATATGACACGTAAAACAAGCCCCCGGGAGTTGAACAATATAATATCAAATTACAAAACTGTAAAACAAAACGATAAAATAAAAAGAAAATTCGACGTGATTTATTACTGTTTCGCTGAATGATATATCGTCGATACTATTGTGCAGCAGTCGTTGCGATTTCCGTCCGATGGTAGGTACTAGGTATGTACACATTATTAATATATATTGTATACCGAACGAGTCCATTGAAACCCGTGTGCATGTGTTATAACTTTGTGATATTTATCTGTATTAGTAATTTATATACACATTATTATATTGGTTAAAAACTGGGGGTAACTGCTTTGCTATAATTTCGGGAATAATTAAAAATTTTATCTTTGAATATTTCGGTAATAAGATTTTTTCATCTCGTGTCTCACACTCAAAATACATATCGACTTTGACTACTTTAAAAAAAACAAATCGTTAACTAGACGCGTGTTTGACTCGCTGCACACACGCTATGCTGACTATATTCTGATATTAGTATTAGTACCTATATTACCGTAAATTGTCTAATAATTATTATTAAAAACAGCCGTTCTCTAAAACATATATTATATATATTATTTAGATTATTATACACACAATCATATTTTATTATTTATATATTATTATGCCTTGCTTAAAACAATGTGTTTTATGATAATAAAACTAACCTATAAAACTTTTTAGATTATACAAGACTACAAGAATGAATAGCCGTTGAAAAATAAATGACGGACAATTATTAAAAATAAAAACAGAGGGCTGCTCTTGTTGCATAGCCTGTTTGAATCCAATAAAATAAATAATTTAAATTTGATAACAATTTGAACTTAAAACATTAACCAAATAAAATTATGCACACTGTTTTTAGACATATTTTTAGCTAACTATAAGATTGGAGCACTTTATAAACAGTTTTTGTCTTTATATATTATATTTTATTGTTATTATCGATATATTTCAGTATGATTTTGCTCGCTATTATAGCACGTAACACATTGGTCTTTATTATTTATTTCAATAATAATAAATAGTAAAAAAAAAAAATAAAAATAATTTAAAAATAAAATTATTCGGTTACCTATTATGCGTCCGCCTTCGACTCATTTACTAATCTTTGGGATACAGGCAATGCTGTAATGCATTTCATCTGACCAGAAATGATTTGGCTTAAAATTACTATATATATACTATATGATATATATCAATATATCATTCGAAATTTCGCATATACGTAAATACTACAATAAGATACGTTTATTTGGTATAGTATTTATATAACCATTTAATAAATACGTTTGTATTGATGGACGACAGAGCAACGAAAGTGTGATCTTAAATTAAACGGTGTATCGAACACGAAGAAATCTTGAACGTTCAATTTACGCATTTCACCTACACGTGTATTAATAACAGTGATGTTTTCTATAGGCCAGCCTTAAAAGAAGACATTGGCAGCTAATTATTTTATCAACGTACCTATGTTGTGCGACATTCAATTTTTGATCAGAACTTTTTAAAAAAGTGTTTTGCATGGCAACGACATATTAGCAAAACGATTCGTCTATATTTGCCCAAGCTCAATTCATCACTTTCCATCCGACTAAACGTGTCACCGCTTTTACGAAGATTTACCGGAGGTGCATTAAGGTAAGACTCACATCGCAGTCACCCAGTTCATAGGAACTTGGTACTATATAGGATTAACCATTAAACAATTAATAATTTGATGATAATTGTACAGATAACTGTAACTAACCCGTCGGTTTTTACAAATCCTATTGTATAAACATATTACGTATAATAATGTGTATATGAATAAATATTATATAATTTAATGTTCATTAATACTGACCTATATCTAGTGTGATTCACAGACTCAGCTAGAACTCAGCCAAGTTTATAAATACACATTTTTGTTTTGAAAAAAAAATATTCTGTGCAATTAATATATGGTCAACCAAAA